>NC_134277.1:162855979-163103479 GCF_949628215.1 Phalacrocorax aristotelis
CTCTAACCCACCCCCTGCTTGCTTTGGATCCTGGATCCCTCCAAGAGGTAGGCTCCTCTTCAGCTGTAGTGCCTCCTTGTTATTTATGTCACTGCTTAGGACTCCACTGTGCCAGTCCTCATACAGCTACAGAACCAGGTCCTTGCTATAGTGGGCCTTACATCTCAAGGTTGGTAGATAAAGGGCAGAAAGGGAATTAGATGTCCAGAGAAAGCAAGTTAATTCACCTGAATGATATATTCAAATTGTGACTGAACTGGTAAGAATTTTT
Source organism: Phalacrocorax aristotelis (assembly GCF_949628215.1). Taxonomy (NCBI): domain Eukaryota; kingdom Metazoa; phylum Chordata; class Aves; order Suliformes; family Phalacrocoracidae; genus Phalacrocorax; species Phalacrocorax aristotelis. The sequence continues at coordinate 162,856,251 of NC_134277.1, forward strand.
AGGTTTCCTAACACAAAGCTTAGCTCCATGTTCACCAGTCCTTCCACTTAGTGGTTTTCTCCATGCCCTAACCTGTCTTTCATATTCATTCCTATCTTATTCTCATGCATACTATTCCCCTTTTACCTATACCTTTCTCTCACTTTCAGGGGAATTTCCTGGGCTTAACGCTCTTCTACCTTATCCTCTGCTTCACTAATATTTTTTTCCTACTACTGGCCCCCAGTGAAAATAACACTGTGGCTTTCATTTCCTCGCATTTTCTTTAGTGTTTGCATGTCTCAAGCTGCTCTTCGCCATGCTGGCCCAGAAAGCAGCCAAAGGAAGAACCACCAGTACGAGACCAGCAGACTTCCAGACAGCATGACAGAGTCACTCCACTCTTAATGCATGAGCCTCCCCACAGTGGTTACTCCAATTTTCCATTTATCTTGGTTTTAAATAGATTGTCCAATCATTCCTTTAGGGGACTATAGCATATTGCTCAGCACTTAATCATTGTCATTTGTTGGCACTGCTATGCCAGAGACAAAATCACCTTTCCATGGAGCATGCAACCACAGTCAGGCTCCTCTCAAATCAATGTCATAGAGATATTTCCACTGATTGTTACTGAGATTGCTATCAGTCTGTCTATTTAGTAATACTAAACTCCTCCGTTAATCTGAACACTGGGAAAAGATTAAATTGTTATTTCTTTTATACTAAAATCTGGAGGTGGAAGCATGAGTTCTGGGAAAAGCCTGAGTGGAAGATACACACTTTGCCATTTTGATTCTTTGGCCTCAATTCAGTTGCCAAAAAATGTGTAGTGACTTTTGAGATGCCAGTGGCATCCAAGGTGACTGCACAGGTATGCCACAGGACCTGGAGGCCAGGCAGTTTCAGGAAGGATGCCTTAGGGACTCTGAAGTGGTCCTAGATGCCTTTAATCAGGCAACTAGATGGTGTTGCCTTTCCTGCTAAGTCCAAACCAGGAGTGGAGTAGGGCACAATTTCCCAGGCTGTTATCTCCTATATAGCTTGCAAGGAACAAGTGGCATGACTGAGACCTCTCTGCCCCTTAGATTCCCACTTGCCCTTAACTTCCTCTGCTGAAAAGGAGTGACAACTCAATCTCTCAAAACACCTTGTCTAATCTGTGTAGCCAGCAGGGGTGGAGAGCTGAGCAAGGAAAACCATACATTCTGACAGAACATTTTCTAGCTTTTTCAAGAGTAACTTTGGCCATCACAGATCCTTTTTTGGCTTGCAGGGAAAAACTAGTCAGATAAATGGCCAAGATAAGGATGTGGTCCCTTGATTTTGAAAGCGTGACCAGTCAGGCAAAGAAACTGCATTAGCAGAAAACAAAGAGATAGCTGCAGCAGTTAACCTATTCCAGTACATAGAGGGTCACAGTAATGCTCAATGCTCTTTCCTAATGGGACTATTTCCTTGAAAGGGCACTGTGGAGACAACATTCAGACTTTCTAATATTTCCCAAAGATAGTCGAGGTGACTAGCAGTGATAGCCCCTATTTGAGGAACTAAGTTGTGGTATTCACCAGTGCTGTTCCCAACCAGTCCTCACTGGTGTGTCAATCACTCATGTTTTCAAAAGCATTTGTGATGCTAGCCATTCCTCATGAAGTCTAAATGTCTTTGTACACAAGCTGCTTTACCAGCAAACTTTCACTTTTCCTGGTGCCTTTACATTAATACAGCAAAGATCTTCAGTCACTACGTCATAGGACACTGAGGAAACTGTGGGTTTTGCTGGCAACAGGAGAGTTGACACTGAGCAATTTTACTGGAGTTTTGCACATGTAATTGTAAGGAAAGATATTGTCTAAGAAGCAAAGAAAAATAATAGATGCTTTTAATCACATGATCAATTTCTCATGATATGGCAGGTTAGTGATGGCTAAGGGCCAAAATTCCACCCAGCTGCTCTCGCACTCTCCTTCAGCAGGGAAGGGGGGAAAATAGGATAAGAAGCCTTGTGGCTTGAGGACAGGGAGATCACTTACCAGCTACTGCCATGGGAAAAATAGACTCAAACCAGCAAAAATTAATTCAATTTCTTGCCATTTAAAGTAAATTTGGATGGTGAGAAACAAACTAAAGCAACACCTTCCTCCTCCCCTTTTCCCCCATGCCCACCTTCACCCCTAACTCCTCTCCCCACCCCGAGGGGCGCAGGGGTGGGGATGGGGGTTGCGGTCAGCCCATCCCAGCCCCTCTCGGCCGCCCCTCCCTCCTCACACCCCTCCCTGCTCCAGCGCGGGCCCTTGCCCGGGCTGCAGCCCTTCAGGGACCCCCTGCTCCCGCCTGGGCTCTCCACGGCCGCAGCCCCCGCAGGAAATATCCCCCGGCTGCGGCGTGGGGCCCTCCCCGGGCTGCAGGCGGGGTCTCTGCTCCGGCGGGGCCTCTGCAGGGCTGCGGGGGGTCCCTGCTCCGGGCCTGCACCACCTCCTGCCCTCCTCCTCCCCCTCCTCCGGCCTGGGGGTGCCTCTGCTGCTGCTCCCTCCTCGGCTTCCTCCTCCTGTGCCATGTTTTGCCTTTGGCCCTTTCTGAAGCCCGTTTCCCCCCGGCGCCCCCAGCTCGGCTGAGGGGCCCAGCTGTGCCCTGCCGTGGGGCCGCTGGAGCCGGCCGGGACCGGCTGTGCCCGGCACGGGGCAGCCCCGGCCTCTCCTCACAGAGACCGCCCCTGCAGCCCCACTGCCAGTGCCTGGGCACAGAAACACAATACACATAAGAAAATTCTTAAAATAGGACTAAGGAATTTCAAGTTTAAGGAGCATTATAAGTCTGTTTTAGCTTAAAAATCAATTATAAGGGAACGATACTAGCTGAACAAATTGAAGGAAAATTATATAATTAGAGGAAGTTTACATTTCATGGGTCTTACAGGAGATTCATAACTTGGGATATTTGAAGATATGTCTGTGGGGCAGGTTTCATCTCACCTCTTCAATCTGTAGGCTCAGGTGGCTAGAGAAACTCTAGAGTTCCTTGTTGAGTCAGTAGGTTAGAGTCACAGCGCTCTTACCCTCAGCAGGCTAAGATCAGCAAAAGCCATACAAGCCTCGAGCAAACATGAATAATACAAGTTTGCTTCTTAGCCAGGAAATAAGCTTGCTGCCCTTTGCTAGCCCCCTGAAGCCCATCACATGGGTATGGCAGTGAGGCAAGGTGGGCAACCACTGCACAGTAAGTCCTTCTCTTCTGCATATGGACAAGGACTGCTTGAACTGAGCAGCAAGGATCAGTCATAACAGCTCAGCTGGCTCCCCTGAGCAACTGTGAGTCAGACTCTTAATTTGGTTTATCCACTGTTTGGTTCCTGCTGTACTGCTGGGGTTCAGTTGGATGCATGGCAAGTTGTTAAAGTAGTTCTCAAGTGGAGAAAAAACAAGTTTAACACACTCTGACAGTAGGTTTTGGTCCTCCTTGTACCTAGAAGGCCTCTTTAAAAAGAGGTAATAGATTGGCAGGACACTTCAATATCATAGTTAGACAAGCTGGACATCATCAAGAAAGATCACAGATATTGAAATCCCAAGGGAAGAAAAGGTAGCAATGAAGGAAATAACCTAGCAATGTCTCTTTCCTCCCTCACAGTTCTGACAAGGAAATTAGCTTTGATGGTTTTTAATAGCACAACACAACAGAAACTCAAAGGAAACAACTCTCCTTCCTTCTCTGAAATTTATCACAGTGCTGCAAATTCCCCACCCTGGGAAGGGCAGGCTTCATCTGCCTGCTCTTTTACCTGTCTCCTGTGCAGCTGTAGATGTAAATTCTGCTAAAAAAAGAAAAAGGGTATGTGTGAGATCTTGTACCTCAGCCAAGATTTGATGTACTTTTCAACGTCAGCAAATTGGAAAATCTCTGTGAAAGTTGGAAGTTGAAACAAATGAGCTATGAGATCTCTGCCTTGGTGGGAGGATTTGTTTTGTCTTTTCTTCTTTTTGGCTGCTTGTATTATTTTTTTTCTGAGCTTTCTTGCCTCTTGCCTTACTGTGTCACAAGCAAAATAATAAAGCATTTGATGATGCAGTCTGTTAAGAAACATGGAGAAGAGCAAAAACTGCCCAGCTGAAACAGATACTCTCTAGTGAAAAAGGTGGGAAGATCCAGCAGCCTTTGCAGATGCCAGATCCAAAGATCCATTTTCAGAGACAGGAGCCTGGACTACTTGCAGACAAACAGCTGCACTGTGAAGTGAACTCAAGAGCAAGCATTAAATTATATGAGACAGCCCATAGGAAAAAGAAATGGCTCCCGCCACCCTATGCACTGACCCTCTCTGTCCAGCCAAGACCTCCCAAAGGTTCAGTCAGCCACTGTGAGACTCAGGATGGCAAATCCTATTTTGCTGTGTGGTTTTATAATAAAACCCTTGCACCTTGGATAAGTGTTCAGGGTCCCTGCAGAGGGGAAGGAGATTTAGTTTTTTCTGAAAAGGATCTATAAATATCTGGCATGAAAGCCAAGGGCACCCATGCTAGGAAATGGGAAATGCTGAGGACAGATTAATCCCCTTCCTCTTCAGGACCTAAGTGTCTTGGCACAATATTCATTTAAACCCTCTCCTTAAGACAGGAGCTACCTTTCAAAGAGACCACTGGAAGTACAAGGGTCCGCCTACGATATAGAAGATATGGGTGAGGAATCACATGTATGAAACCTTTGGGAATGCAAGCCAGGTCAGATCCTGATAGCTTAATTTCCTTGTCAGCTGGTTTTACTCAATAAGATCTTGTCCCATAATTGCTCCCCTCTTATGCAAGGTGAGGAACCCTGCCTGGAGGAGCAGCCAGGATTATGGAGTTAATGCCAAGCTGGGCAATGTCAAAATCATCTCAACTGTTTCAGCAAAAAGAGAGTGTTATTTTGAAACTGTGAGGGAAAACACACATGAAAAACAAGCTATGGTAATGAATTTTAAGAAGTAATTTAATGCTACTTTTAACGGGGAGCATAATCTCTCAGACTGATGAACAGTCTAATTAAGACTAATTTATGAATAATAATTCAGTCTAAATAGCCTCTGTGTGTATGCGCATGTATGTGTGTTTGTGCAAATAGTGAGTCTGCCTCAGCACTTTGTAACCCTGTGAGTGTTTTGGAAAGGGTGCTAATGAACCATGAAGTACAGAGATCTAGTTGTCTGACAATGCTTCATAATAAGAACAGGAAATGAAGTGTAAAAAAGGGACTGGATATGAATGCATTAAATGTTGCTGGTTTTTTACACTCATATGAAAAGTGTGAACCACCAATGAATGGAATCGTACCAGGCAGCACTGGAGGTATTTCAGATACACTCTTTGATCACTCAGTCCTGAAGCAGAGAAGGTTGTTTGTCTTGCATTAGTTTTAAGACTCACACACCAAATTCCTTGTTGCAAGGTTATCAAAAATATTTTTATCTGTCATAAAGCAAAAACTGTTAATTCCCTCAGAGGAGAAATAGGGGGGATTTATTTTTCCTTATCATTTGTTGTAAAGCAATGGTTGCAGACCCAGCATCAAGTGTTTATGTATTTTGATCTCTGGCTCTTCTCTCTTAAAGAAGTGTTTCTAAGCAGGATTAGATTTATACTGCTGATAATGTGTAAAGCAATGTTTATTGGCATATTGCAGAAGGAAAAGAAGAAAACAATGTTTCCCATGTCTTTGTTTCTTTGCAAGGAACACTCATTAAGAACTTTGCTGAGAGATTACATTGGTGTAATCACTGTCTTTTTTTCCGCTTAGGCATAAGATGTATAAGCAGAGGAACACAAAGAGCAGTAGGAGGGAAGAATTACCTACTTTTTTACATAGAACACTGGAGAAAACTGTAGTGCTGTGTGCAGTTTTCATGCCCACACTTAAAATATTTAAAAAGTAGGAGGGACTTAGTGGGGAGCTAACAGCTTTCTTTGGGGTCTGGCAAACTTGCCTTCCTAAAAGATGCCAGGAGTGTTTGATGAGAAAGTGAAGAGGCTGTGAAATCACCTCTTGAGGGTCATCTAACCTGACCTGTGGTGAACAGCCAGATCCCAGAATTGGCCAGCTCACAGATCAGGCTGCAGAATGTTGTGAAAACAAGTAATAAGGTTTACCATTTGGAGATGTGTCCTCCATCCTTATTCCTTAAGAAACTAAGTGAAGAATTTCCTGCAGATTAAGAATGGGAGAGCTGGCCTTAAAGCAGGGACTGAGGATGCTGGCTGCTTGCAACAGGGACTTATTTAGAAGTCATTGGTTTAGTGCAGCTTTGGAAAGACACACCATCAGAATTCCAGACCTAATGTGATGAGAACACCAAGAAGTGCTAACAGCAGGGTCCTCTGTTGTTCCTTTGTCCTCTGACATCTCATGTGGGACCAAGCCCCAGTTGGGAAAGGCATGTCTACAGCTATGGTAGAAGCCCACACTATCATTGTAATCTAGTCAGTACAGCAGCCAGACTCAAAAGAGCTATTTGCTTGACCAGTCAGTAGGTGGCTACTCTAGGATAAGCTGAATTGTTCTTTTTGACTAAGCAAGCAATTCAGCTGCCAAGAAGTAAGGGTATAGAGCCACTTGAAGTGCTCTAGGATAACCACACAAGGCTGACAGATGTGACATGGAGAAACCTGCAAGAGAATGTCTAGGGTGGTGGTGGGAGTCAGGAGAAGCTTCTATGCAGGTTAGATAAGGAGTCATCATTCTTTCTTTCAGCCCTGCTTCAGATCAAAATCTGCCACCTTTTTGTAGTAACTTGGGACCACCTAGTCCCACCTTCTTCCACACAAATAACTTGCACCCAAACCTTCTGCCTGTCAGCCACCCATCTTCAAGGAAGACAATGCCCACCCAGTTCAAGAAAGACAGGGAACTACTGAAGAGGGTTCTGCAGAGAGCTATGAAGATGATCAGGGGACTGGAGCATCTCTCTTACAAGGAAAAGCTAAGAGACCTGGGGTTGTTCAGCCTACAAAAGAAAAGACTGAGGAGGAATCTTATAAATGCTTATAAATATCTGAAGAGTGGGTGTCAGGAGGATGGGGCTGGATTCTTTTCAGTGCTGCCCAGTGACAGGCCAAGGGGCAATGGGCACAAGTTGGAACACAGGAAGTTCCACCTGAATGAGGAAAAAATTCTTTCCTGTGAGGGTGACAGAGCAGTGGCACAGGCTGCCCAGGGAGGTTGTGGAGTCTCCTTCTCTGGAGACATTCAAACCCCATCTGGATGTGTTTCTGTGCCCCCTGCTCTGGGTGTGCCTGCTCAAGCAGGGGGGTTCAACAAGATGATCTCTAGAAGTCCCTTCCAATCATTCTGTGTTTTTCTTCTGGCAAAGTGAATTTTCTGTTCTCTCCCCAAAAAGACTCTTACCCCACTTTCTTGCAAAGTAGCTTCTGGTCATACTCAGCACAACCACACTGAAGTCCCAGTCCAACATCCAGCAAAGATTCCTTTGACCCTTCTCTCTCCCAACACCTGTCCAGCCCCTCCTCACTTCACACCTTCACAGCCATCACAGCTCTTCTACAAAGCTAAGCTTACTTAGAGCTTCACAGAGGGGAAAGCATGGGAAGACGGAGTATGTCATTGGTTAACCCCAATAGGCAGCTAAGCACCACACAGCCACTCACCTCCAGTGGGGTGGGGGAGAGAATCAAAAGGGTGAAAGTGAGACAACTCATGGGTTGTGTTGTGGTTTAGCCAGCAACTCAGCCCCACACAGCAGCTCTCTCACTCCCCGACCAGCAGGATAGGGGAGCAAATCAGAAGGATAGAGCTCATGGGCTGAGATAAGAACAGTTTAATAATTAAAATAAAACAGTAACACAATGGAAAGAAAAACAATGATAGGTGCAAAACCCAGGGAAGGGAGAGTAAACAACCAAAACAAACAGCACACAACACAGATACTCACCAAGCCACAACTACCCCCCTACACACCAACTGCCCTGGTTAATATACTGGTCATGGTGTCACATGGTACCAAATGAACATCCCATTGGCCAGTTGGGGTCAGCTGTCTTGGCTGTGGCTCCGCCCCTCCCAGCCTCTTGCCCACGTGGCAGAGCATGGGAAGATGGGAAGGTCCCTGACTACTACAGGTGCTACAGTGAAGAGAATTAACTCTTTCTCAGCCAAAACCAGCACAGCTGAGATAAGGACGACTTAGTAGACAGAGACAAAAGCTGTGTGTGCAAGCAAGGCAAAACAAGAAATTAATTCACTAATTCCCATCAGCAGGCAGCTTTTTAGCCATTTCTCGGAAAGCAGGGCTTTATTCTACATAATGGTGACTTACGAAGGCAAATGCCATAACTCCAAATGTCACATCTTCCTCCTTCCCTCCGGCTTTTACTGCTGAGCATGACGTCATATGGTGTGGTGTCATATGGTGTGACATTATATGGCTGGGTGTTGGTCAGTTGGGTTCAGCTGTCCCAGCAGTGTAACAGCTAAAACATCAATGTGTTACAAACACTGTTTTCATCACAAATCCAAAACATAACACTATACCAGCTACTACAAAGAAAATTATCTCCATGCCAGCCAAAACCAGTACAGAGTAGAATAAGGAGGTTTCAGCCTGTCTCCCCAACTGTCATAGTTGTTTCATGGCTGTAGAAGAGGAAGAAGCTTTGAGGCAGGTAAACAGGAAAAAGGGGCAGTAAAAATACAAAAATCACATGAAATTTCATCAGTGAAAGCTCCTGCCAAAGGCTCTACACATTTCATAGAGCACGAGAGGGACTGGGCCCTTTCCTTGTAACCTAATGCTTCAGAGTTGTTCTGATGAATGACTGAGAACAGAGAAACATCTACTAAGCTTTGTCATTTTTCAAAGGGGTAATTAGGTAGCTTCTTAAGAAGCTTTTTCAGCATTGTTTTCTATTATTTTGCTTGAGCAGTGGGTTTTTTTGCAATGTCTGAGACTCAGGCAGCTTTATAAAGAAACAAATACAATATGCTTATAAAACTGACTTCTCTCTACTTAGTCCTCTAGCTAGGGAGTTACTTTCTTATATGAAATCAATTACAACTTTTCTGAAAAACTGATTGACTCTTCCAAGTAATCATAAAGTGAGTTACAGAGATTTACTTCATTTCAAGCCACATTCTTCTTTACAGTTGCGGTAGAAGATGAGAAACAAGGGAAAGGCAATATATATCAAGCTGTAATGCATTGTTCACATGCAGTAGCTCATGGTACTCAGCAGCAGCATCTAAAAATAGGCTACAAAATGGGGAGAGGTATAAATACATAGATAGATAGATATATCTTTAAAGTTTCAGCAAAAAATATTCTGCCATTTCAAACAATGAAGCGAGGGGAAAAAAAAAGATGCACCTTCATAATTTCTGGATTCAGACTTTCAAAAGTAGAGAACAGCAGGATGCTGAAGTGCTCATTTTTTTGAGGGAAGTGAGAAAGAGAAGTGGCATGATGAGAATATGTCATGGTAAGAAACTTCAGTGGCTGGTGAATGAGTACCAGGTTGGAATTATGTTGGGTAAAGTGAGAGCCAGCTCATATCATACTGGCCCCAGTACAGCACAAATACAGGGAATGCTCAGTATCAGCAATGCCATGGTGCTCTGCTTTTCCTACAGGGCTGCTGTTATTACTGGGAAGATAAAACAGTTTATAGAAAGGAAATTATTCTGGGGAAATGCTGCTTGAAAGCATCTGCTCTTCTCATAGGGTATTGCTGCAAATAACTGCCTGCTTTATAACCAAGCAAAGGAATTTGGTGAATACAAGATTACATAAAGTTTACAAAGGCATATTACGATGTGAGATAGGAACTTAGTATGATCTATATAAGAGCCTAAGAAGGGAATTGCAGAGGATTAGGTACCCACCCTCCTTAGGTCCTTTTGCAAGTGCTTTGAGGCACCCTTATCCATCTCCATATGCAGAAACCCCTTAGGAATATCCCAAGCTTCAACCATATCCCTTTAAATGAAGTTTGAACCTTGAATTTTAAGTTCCAAGCACAGAAATTAATAATGAGTGGAATTTTCCCTTCGCTTTTCAGCTCCTCTTTGAGCCTTCCCTTCCCCCTCTCAGCATCTTCAGTGATACACAGGCTGTACTTGCAGAGCACAAAAAGGCACCTTTTTTTTTTTTTTTTTGCTGGAGGAAAACAAGCAAAAGTGAGCCGTCAAGGCAGGACTGCATGTGTTCACTGATCTGACACATTTTGACTGATCTCTCCTCTTTGTCCCTTGTGTTTCTGTCTCAGCCTTCTCTCTTTGTCCTTGACTTGCGTTGAGATCAACGGAAAGTTTCTTATCACACCCCAACCATTATTTACAAACAGCAGTCTTGGAGTTTGGAAGGCTTAAATATTTTCCCTTAAATGTGTGTTCTGATTGTGGAAAAAGGAGGGTCCTTAGAAAATTTCAGCAAAATTGCTTCTGCTGTTTGAAGGAATGAGGTAGATTTAAAGTAATTTAAAGTAAATCTAGGGAAGCAAGTCTTCCATAGATTTAAAGTCATTATTTCACTTTTTTCGTGATGATTCTCTAACACCTTCATGCTTACCTCCACCCCTCACTTATCTGCAGTGTCCTGTCCATTCTCCTTGTGCTTGATGAACTGCAGTTTTAGCATAACACGTTGCACAGATTCTCTAGATTCTTCTAAAACTCTCAGTCTAGCAAGCATGCTCCATCCCAGGTTTTGGAAGAATGGGCTAAATTTTTCCAGCGGTTGCTTCTTTTGGCTGGTAGGGACAGTTATGGGACTGAAAGCAGGATGGCTGATACCCAGGCAGGCAAGAGGAGCAGAAGAGACAAGAACCAGGCTGTGAGTGGAAATATTGGGGAATGGAGGACAACAGGTAGGGGAAGGGAACAGCACTGGAATGAGTAGTGGACAAGGTTGGGGCAGAACAGCCCCCAGAAGAGCAAATACAATTCCCTGAGCAGTACCACTACCCTGGGATCCTGCAGCTTGCTGTCTTAGTCCCACTGTGAACGGGACACAAGGGAAAGAATGCAGCCCACCTACCACAACATCAAAAGCCCCCATAGAACCTGCACAGGGGGATGCTTGCTGGTCCTTTGTCATCTCACATTCCTAAGGGTGAATCGATCACCTCTCCCGGGAGACGGAGGAGTACTGCAAGAAATATAGCCGAGGGCACCTGGCAAATTACAGATGAAGTTCTCAGATTGACAAACTTAGCTAAGTCTGTAAGAGACCCAGACACGATCTTGTGCTGGGAGAGAAAGGCAATAAAAAGCAATCTTGCTTTTGTATTGTTGAGCAGAGGCAGTAAGCATTTAAAGAAATGCTCAGCCAGCAAACTGAAACAGCAACAGCAAAACACTATATTTTTGTCAATATTCAAACCACCTCAAGGAGTAAATTAACACTAACCAGTTCTGAGCCCCTCACTCCATCAGAAATGACATGGCGTTGCTATGTTTATTGTCTCAGTAAGCTTCAATTACTGGAACAAGGAGCCCTTAAAGGAAGCCAGGCAATTTCAAGATGTGGTGGTTATAAGAGCATTACTTGTGCAGATGGGTAGTTCTTTGCCTGAACTATTTTTAAAGGCCATAAGAATTACTCATCTATGTTTAACACTGCTAGAAAAAAATGCCTGTCCAATGTATTTCAGACATCAAATCAGCAAGGGAAACTGGGGCCCATAAAGAAAGTGCTGGCGACTATTTTATACTCGTCTGTGTTCCAATCTAGTCTTTAGTCCCACCTAGTTCAGTGATGAGTAAGAATAAATATTTCGTAGTTACACTTTAAAAACTACTTGTGTGTTATAATTTCTTTAAGAAAGTCTCAACATATAAGACAGGTAAGTTATGACTGCATTCATGATGCAGTGATGGGTAAAAAGAAGCCCTGAGGAACCACACCTTCAATGCCAGAACTAAGAGTAAGGATTGATGTCCTAGTCTTCTGTCCGTGGGTGTATCTCAGTAACTCTGCTTTCAACATGCACAGTTACCAAAGGAGCTGGTTTGGTTTTACTATCCCAAGAAGCACATGCTTGCCTGAGAGCAGGTTTCACGAAAGAGGGTTTTGCTTGTGTGCACAGCTTTTGCTTTACCTATTAAGCTGTCTTTATCTCAACCCACAAGGTTTCTCACTTTCACTCTTCTGATTCTCTCCCCCATCCCACTGGAGGGGAGTGAGCAAGTGGCTGTGTGTGCTCAGCTCTACTGGGCTTAACCCACCACAGTGAGTTAGCAAATATTGCTTGGGCACGAACAGTCAAAAGAACTCTAGTGAGATGGAACACACCAGCTAGAACCTGATCTAGGTGGCCAAACCTTTCATACCTCTGACATAAAATAGTATAGCCACTGCTTTGAACATGTTCATGTAAGAAGATAGGCCTTCTTTTGAAACACTGCAGCTCATTCCTATCCCCCCAAAATTAATTTTCAAACAAATTCTTCCTATTATTCCCAACATCCATTTTGGTGCAGGGGATCCTATCCTCTGCTACCTCATTTAGAAACTAGTAGGCCTTTGAGTGGGAAGCCAATAGGTCTGGGTCCCATGTCCTACCGTTGCATTCCTGTATGAATTCTCCTACCTCTAGTAGGAGTTACCGTGCCTACAACCTTTCAGACAGAGCATTACTAGCATCTTTTATCCTATACACATGGGAAATTGAGATCTGACATTTCAAACTTTCTTTTAGGTTTGGTTGAAACTGGCCATGAAGTTAAAACTTGTAAGGGTTATGGGGATACTGACTAACAAAGAGCCAGTGTGTCCATACAATATTTCCTACTGATTTCAGTACAAACTCAGACTAAAAATGAAATAAATGTGTCATGATTTCTACCCATTCTCCTCATTCTAATTTAGAGAAACTGTTTTTGTTAGGACACAGTTAGGAGCTATCATCACTAATATCCAAGATCCCCAGGGTATCATTTAGAGAAAAGTGACTGAAAACATCTGTATTCAGCTTCCCTGGAGGCTCAGACTCCCATTTAAGTCAATACACAGCTCTCAACCTATATGATCATATCATTCAGTATCAGTTAACCAAAAAGCTTATCCATGGGCCTAAGGAGCCATGACTACCTTTCCAGATAGAGTGCAGATAACAGACATGGGACAGACACTTCTGGCTTTGTTTCCAAACTTCTTAGGCACGTTTTGTCTCACAAGAAAAAGCAAACTTTGGTTTAGCGTGACCACACAGGGCAGTTGAATGAAGAAAGCATTAGGAGTCAGAGGCATCTAATCTGCTAGCTGTACTGCTTTTCTCACAAAGAAATGAGTCTGTTCTCAGAGGATTAAAAGCTGGACTTAAAATGAGAGCTTTTATGAAATGCTCTCCCCTCTGCCCACAGGGGGACCTCCATTCATGCAAGCTTTCCTTCACGACAGTGTGTGCTACGGTTAGATGATTTAATCTTCTCCTTTGTCTTTTTAAAGGAAGGCTGAGAGTATCAAGTCTTTGCTGTTGATTTTGGCATCTGGAACTTGCTCTAAGAAAAACATCGACTATTAGGTGACTGAGAACTGTATCACAACTTCACAGGAATACCAGTGCCATCCTTCCATTCTGCTTTGTTCAAGTAGCCATACCACTTTTGAAAGTATTCGGAAGATGTCTTTTCTCCATGTGCCTCCATTTACACTAAATCAGACTAGAGCATGGACTATGTTATCCTGCATCAGTCTTTACTGTTTAGTCATCAGAATCACAGAATCATAGAATCATAGAATCATTAAGGTTGGAAAAGACCCTTAAGATCATCGAGTCCAACCGCTAACCTATCACTGCCAAGTCCACCACTAAACCATATCCTCAAGCACCATGTCTACCCTTCTTCTAAATACCTCCAGGGATGGAGACTCCACCACCTCCCTGGGCAGCCTGTTCCAATGTTTGACAACCCTTTCAGTGAAGAAGTTTTTTCTAGTGTCCAACCTAAACTTCCCCTGGCGCAGCTTGAGGCCATTTCCTCTCGTCCTATTGCTTGTTACTAGGGAGAAGAGTCCAAACCCCACCTCGCTACAACCTCCTTTCAGGTAGTTGTAGAGGGCAAGGCCTCCCCTCAGCCTCCTCTTCTCCAGGCTAAACAACCTCAGTTCCCTCAGCCGCTCCTCAGAAGACTTGTTCTCTAGACCCTTCACCAACTTCATTGCCCTTCTCTGGACACGCTCCAGCATCTCGATGTCCTTCTTGTACTGAGGGGCCCAAAACTGATCACAGGATTCAAGGTGTGGCCTCACCAGTGCCAAGTACAGGGGCACAATCACTGCCCTGCTCCTGCTGGCCACACTATTCCTGATACAAGCCAGGATTCTGTTGGCCTTCTTGGCCACCTGGGCACACTGCTGGCTCATGTTCAGCCAGCTGTCAACCAACACCCCCAGGTCCTTCTCCGCCAGGCAGGTCTCCAGCCACTCCTCCCCAAGCCTGTAGTGCTGCCTGGGGTTGTTGTGACCCAAGTGCAGGACCTGGCATTTGGCCTTGTTGAATCTCATAATGTTGGCTCTGGCCCAATGATCCAGCCTGTTCAGGTCCCTCTGTAGGGCCTTCCTGCCCTCCAGGATACACCACGGCATGATTTTGGTCTATAACTAACATGGACAGTGCCTGTGTCTACTTCACAGGACAGTGCAGCCTAACCGTTAGGGTAGGGAGGCAGCATAGACTAGACTGGTCCCAATACACAGTTTGGATAAGAGAGTTGGGAAGATGATTTAATCATATGGATATAAGTTGTGCCATGCCACCTGCTGTCACAATCAGAGGCTGAAGCACATTTTATTACCAGGGAAGACACAGCTCTCCGACCCAAAATGTTAAAGAAGGGGCTAGGTATTAGCTTCACTAAAGCTTTTGATTCAGCAATATTCAGGCTTAGATTCATGATTTTCTTAATAAAAAACCCATAAGCGTGTTCGTTATCTTGTCAGAGAGCTGCCAGTCTGAATCTTTGCTTTCATAGTCCTCTTGTATTGTGCAGGTCTTGAAAGCTTTCTATCATATCAGAACATTACAATTCACAAGATCTTTCAAGATTTTAAAAATGTATTGGTATTAATCTCTCTGTTTCCCTCTCAGTCTCTCTCTCTCCCCCCTCACCTGTGCAGTTAGCCAGATGGTAACTAAGGCAACCTGGATTTATAGCGGGATGTGCAGACCATAAAATGTTTTATAACTCTCTAACTCATAATATTTCCGTAAGAATCTGTGGCACAAACAAATGAGGAGTGTAAGAGCCAGTCATGAATAATACAGCTGTCCTAAGCTTTGCCATGAAACCTTGAACGGGTTAACCACAATCTCCAAATCTCCCTCCAGATACAGACCTGACATCTCCCATCTCCAGAGACTGCCTATACTGCATTTTTGGTAATGGCACCTCATTTTGCCTTCAAACCATGAGCTAATCTCCAGCTAGTTTATTTCCCAAATTCTAATCTAAAGGTGTCAAGCAAATGTCCTTGGAGGAATCAAATCTGCTTGCCATAAAAATTAAACCCCATAAAATTTGGGATTTCATCCCACTCTTACCTAGTTATTCAACAAGACTTTCCCCAACAGCTAGTTTGAAGTTTGATGTCTTGCATGGTGGTAACACTAGAAAATAGAGGTGGGATCTGCAGGAGGTGAGGAAGCCATCCCCTCAGGGATTCATATAGTGGTGAAAAATAGGGATAAATTGGGTCTCACAAGCAGAATAGGTCATTCCCATGTCCTAAGGTGGTATATACTGCCACAAGCGCAGTGTCCAAAGGAAGACAGATTCATTTCAGGAGCCACTTGAGGCAAAAAACCTCATTCTGTTCCTCTCCTCTTCAGTGCAGCTTTTTTGAGACCTGTTTCAATATGTCTTACGTGCCACAATCAAAGGAGCAGAAACAAAGCACGTTTTTTCCATTATGTGTCTGGACAGTGTCAGTCTAGAACTAGAAACACCTGACTTCTTTTCAGATTGCAGAAGAAAAGACTCAAAAGCAGGCAGCGAGCTTCCTGGGAAAGGTTATTCAAGGTTGTCTAGATTTGGAAGGGGTATTGCTTTATAGCAAAATATTTCAATGTACTTACAAGCTAATCCAGTGTCTATCTAAAGCTTAGGCACTCACTGAGCTAAACTCAGCAGTGTCTGCAGGTGACTGCACTCAGTAATGTGTTGGGACTCTGATCTCCTGCTGAGCAGGTCCTTGCTCAGTCCAAGGCTTCCTGGATGCAGCAAGGCACAGTTTCAACCCAAATCCCCAGATCCACCTCATCATTCTTCACCTGTCTGCTCCAGCCTTGCATTGCTCTCCCTCTACTTTGCAGTCTTTATAGGCAAACATACTTGATGTTGCCTTCCAAATGCTAAATATTGCTTTCTTTTCACAATGCAGTTTTTACATTTCCTTGCCCTGGAGCAAATACTTTAGAGAACTACAATCTGTGCAGTGTTAGTGCATGGCTGTGTAGACAGACTTAGCCACAATTTATCTGCTGCCCTTCTAGATTCTTCCCAGGGTCACTGTTTTTCTCACAGGAGCTTGTACACCAGCGAAGGCCAGTTACCAGCAACCCCCCACCAGTGACAGTTTCCCTACCAGGGACTGTATCATCCACCTGGTGACAACAAAAGCTGGTGTGGAGCGTCAGAACACCAGCACACCGAGGTCGTCTTCCAAATGCTTGCCCACTGTACTAACGAAGTGCATGTATGGAGGTCTGCACAACTTCCATTAATGGATGAGAACAACATTTTGCAGAAAATACTGAAAAAAACTGTAATAGAGAAGCGTCCTGTTTTGACGAGTATGACAATACCCTTTCTATTCAAAAAGCCCTTGGCTGAAGTTTGTTTGCAGAGACACCTGAGCTGGGTAAGGCTTTGAACTCTGAGACATCGGTGTCACCAATGGTTTGATGATGAAGTCTGCTGCTGTAATGCTTTGTGAACCAGCGGAATAAAACTCCTGGGATCAGGCACAGAAACGAAGCTGTAGAAGCCGCTTGAGAAATGGAGCAGTCATTGGTGAAATGACTTGAAAGCTAGGGGATCATGCAAGTGATGATGTCTGTGCTACACACAAGGAATTCATTCCCTTCTCCCAAATAAGGGCCCTTGGCAGATTATAACACTACATTCTGGACAGAAAGATATTGTGTGTATGATGCCTACGCTTGTACTGAAGTCCAGGATTACGAACTGTAAGTCATTTAGCCCACTTTAGATAAGTATCACTTTCAAATCGGATTATAATTTGCAAAGGCACAACATGTTCAGGACAAAACTCTGTCAGACACCAAGATAAGGATTCCAGGAGGCGCTGCTGCATGGTAGCTTTGCAGACAAGGAACCAGAGTATTGGGAACATTGTAGTAACACATGGACTGACAGTAGAGGCCTTTTTAAATTCAGCTTCAGACAAAGGTGATTTATGAGACACCCCAAGACAATTGCCACAGAGAACTGGGGAAGACTCTGCAACATGCAGCTGTTTCTGGTTGCTTGTGGTGTTTTGGCATGTATATATGTTATTAATGCCGCTATTGTTAAGTCTTATTTTCCCTTGTGTTGTGTGAAAAGCTATGGCATTCACCACTGTGCCAGTGACCATCCTTTGAATGTATTTTCATTTCCCATTTTCCCACATGATGCATTTGTCTATGTCCAGCAAAACAAACAAAAAGAAGAGCCGCCAGCTCTGACTCAGAGGGGTGCTAGATGCCACAGGCAGCTTCCCAGAGGAAGCTAGTGCGAAGGCTTCTCTAGCACGGCATGCAGACGGTCTCAGGCATGCTTTGCCAGCTTCACAGAAAATCTGGAATTTAAATTAAGGAAATGCAGGTCTCCCTTCTGCCCCTGCTTCTCTCAGAGATGTCGATGGAGTGAGTCAGTGATGAGCTGCTGTTGCTGCGTCATCACTGCAGTCACTGGGGAGAAGCCCAAGTCACAGGGAGATCCTTAAGGCATTGATTTACTCCTCATGAGGGTGCTGAGCGGGCTGGGTTGGATGACTTCAGCAGTGGGCTCAGAAGCAATTCCCTAGTAGGATTAAGCTGCTTTGAAGAGGAGGCCTCCCGTTCCTGTGGAATCCCTTCCCTGCCAAGCTTTGCATTGACCTCTAAGAGGTTAAAGTCATCCACAGCCTGATAAGAGTTTTGGCTACAGTGTTTTAGCCTTTGATACCATTGGAAAAAAGGATGAAAGTGCACAGACTCACAACTGTGGTTCAGTTTTATGTCCAGCTAGGTGTGCAGACACAGGAAGATATTGGAAGATTTGGATCCAGTCATTGGCTCTGCCAGAGCTTTGAATGAATTGGTTAAACCACCAACACCCAGTTTTCCTCCTATCCATGCAGGCACTTCAAGATTTTGCTTAAGCAACATCAGCATACTGAAAACCACTGATCAGGCCTCACCTAAACTATGTACCTTGAGAGCATAAGTTTCCTACAGAGACATGCTCAAAAAACCTGTGTTTGCCTGCCAGCTTCAGCTGATGAGCCCCTTCATAGAGCTAGCCCAAAGCAAGACTATGGAGCAGGTGTCTGGGACCAGATATGACCTGCTTATCATACCAGTAGGTCTGAATTCTGGGTATGGCATTTACACTTTGAAAGCCTTATGGTATAGGAACACTGGTGAATGTTTAGGGGCTTGTGGTGTGTGGAAAAGGGCAGAGAAGAGGAACATATTGTTGGCATTATCTGTATCTTTGTAAACTCCACATAGTTATTCTGTGGAGCAGAAGACTCCAGGTGGTCTCTTGTATTCCTAAGAGGAAATGCTCATGGGATTATTATTTGACTGAGTTTTCCTCTGTTTGAACCTGGATTGTTTCTCCTTGACCTGAGTGCTATATTCTATTTTACTCTGGCACCTGCACTTAACTACTGAATTTTTCAAGGATCCATCATTTCTCTTGATTTATGAGATGAGAGAGTGACAAGCCTGACTAATCACTATGTATCTCAGTCTATGACATCAAACTTCCAAAAAGCTCAGGGAGGAGCTGCCATGAGAATCACGGTCCCTTAACAATAATTTTGACCTGGAAGCTGAATTTATGTTAGCCAGCCCCACTCACGGCAGCATGAATTCCTGCCTGTTTCTGGAAAGTGTGGGTGTCATGGCCTTCTACTGCACCAACAAGAAGATCAAGGTCCAGAAGTACAGATCCACTGTCCTCAGTGTTTCTTGTTACTGTCCCTGAATAAAAAACCCTCCAGTTTCAGTTTGTTGTCCAAAGCCAGTTTCTTCTATAGGGACATCACAGTCCTGAAGTTTCTGGGGCCTTCATAATTGGAGAAGACACAACAAGGCTTGCTGTGGCCTAGTGTCCCCCTTCATGTAAGGGAAGCACTAATTCTTAGCCTTGGGGTAGTGTGAGGATTCATTAACTCATGTTTACATAGTGCTAAGTATTAATTATTAAGTCAAGCTGCCACTGAAGGGAACAAAAGGCCTTGGCTTTCTGAATAATAGGGCAAACACTTCTTGGAAGACCCCCACAGCCTATTTGACAGACTTGCAGTGTGACATGGCATGTAGGAAACTGCAACCATGTTTTCCTTTAAGTCACATAACTAATTAAACTCATGAGTTGGCTCAAACTTCACCAAATAGTGTCGTGCTTTGGAAGGAAAACTGCAAAGCTTTGTGAATAGCTGAAGCTCTGAAGATGAGGATTTACTGATGAAAACTACAAAGACAACATCACTAATAACCAAATGGTGAGTATTTTTATTTTGGCAGATATTTTTTGTGTTAAAAAGAGAAAGAGATGGACGAAGAAGTGAACATTTCCCTTTTATGAACAATTATTGTATAAACAATACAGCAGCATGTAAACCCCAAATAAAATTAGGACTCCACTGAACAAGTTGTTAAGCACTAAAGTAAAGACAGTCCCTGTTCAGTGAGAAAGGTCAATGTCTTCTCCTCTGCAGCTGAGGAGAGCAGGGAGCACAGAGCATGGCTGCAGGTTTCCATTTGCTTCACAGATGCTTGCTAACCTCATTGGTGGATGCAACCCTGTCATGACCAAGAATATGCCATTAGGCTGAAAGATAGTTTATTTTCTAAAGACCACCCTAAGTAACAGAAACAATTGGGACTGTGCCATACCAGTAGCCTCTCTGCCCAGTTCTGGTGTTACCTCCTTTAAACTGAAAACAGTACATGCAAGGGGCCAGAGAAAACCTGGCTATTCTATGTATACACCATGCCTCAGCATAATAGTTGACCCAGAAAACTGTAAGGGTCAATGTTTTACAAAACAGGAGTGTATTTCAACTTGGAAACACGGCGAACAACCAGGTATCTTGCTATATGGGCATCATTTCTGCTATGAAAATTGTAAATGAGGTTCAGAGACATATTGCATATCCGTGTGAACATGGCCATGGTCACAATTTTATCCCTGGACTCTAATAACATGCTTGTAATTGCTTATAGTGCAAACATAGCCTCTTCCACTAGCCTATTTATCTTCACACGTACAGCCACCCACACTTTTCATCCGCCAGTTTAAAGGCATCTTCTGCATCACCCACAAAAATTACCCACAGGGTCATCAAACTTAAAGATCATCAGCTCCACAGTGACTCCCCAGGAGACTCCTGCATGGATAAGCTGCAGCTATCCGAGGCCAGATGGTACCAGAGAGTCAGTGCTATTATTCTTAATTTTGCCAGGGAAGTTATAGGGCTCAGGACGAGTGAGAGAAATGTCTTCATTGTCATTATTCCTTGTTGCTTTTTCATTAGCGCTACTAGGTATGCTATATCTCCTGCATTAGTATTAGCAGTAGCAGTAGCAGTAACAATAGTAACAAGAGCATTATTCTTAGGAGCCATAGTCATGACTTCAACTTCACTCTTATCTGAAAAATAAATCTCTTAAAGCATCTCAGCTTAGTCATGCTGGCGAAACCAGTTAAGTCTGGAGAGGGGGGCTTGCTGGTGATGCATGTCTGCTCGAAACTAGTACGGCATCTCTAGCACTTTTCCCATAGGTACCAAGACACTATCAGATGGCAACAGCACTTAGTCAGAGATAGCACGGGCAACAACAGAGATGGAAAAACAAAATGCACTTGAACGAGTAAGGGAGGACCACAAGGAGATCCTCATTTGGAGCATACAGGCTCTGTTCAGATTTACTGTCACCAGTTAACTGGTTCTGTAAGGCAACCACTTATGTGTAACTGATAGGTAGTAAAAAGAATTATTTGATGATTATCCCATTGCCTTTCCATTACTGGCCTGACCCGATAAGAAGCAGCTCCCCTATCCATCACAGCTGTGACCGTTCTAACTGAACTCATTTTTCAGACCACTATCAGCCAGCCTTGGCTATTTTTACTCCTAGATTTATGGGGCAAATTCATCCCCTAAATTCAATTTTCTTTGATGAAAGCTTTTCAGACATTTTTTTTTCATCCTTTCTCCATTGTCTGTGAGTTATGCTTTACCTTCTCTGTCCCAGGTGTAAGTCCCAGAAGGTTATCTGCAGCCGCAGGGATATTGCATTGCCTTCCTATATGTCTTTTTAACTACTGAAGTTATTATTTTCAGAAATAATATTTTCCATTCAAATCTCACTCTAAGCTTCAGGAAGTCTTAAAACAAGGCAGAATCTATGTTTGTGTATGTGGGTGGGTTTTTTTCCTCCCCAATAGACCTTGGATCATCTGGTGCTCTGTGAGTTTCTGTAGAATTGAGGCCATCACCCAGTTACACACTGGAGGATGGTCACGGTTCATTTGCATTACTGCTTCAATTATCCATTAATACCTGCAGCAGACTTGGATACTGCTATCTGTATTAGGCACTTTGCATGTTTGAACTGCAGACTGACTGCAAGTGAAAAAATAACTTCCACAGAAGGGGAGTCCTCAGGAAAAAAAAATTAAATCCCTCAGTAACTCAAACACCTACTCAGTCAGAAATTACCTTTTCCCCCCTGTCAGCCCTATGCAGGGATGTTGCAGCAAGTCCATTTCCCAGAGCTGAGTTTGGCTCTTTGGGGGAAATTTTGCCACCTCCTATTGCAAAAGCTGAATATCTGTCTTGCAGAAGGGAGATAAACAAGTTGCAAATGCACAAGTTGGAGTGAGAGACATGGTACTGATGAATCCTTGGACATCTGTACTGCATTTAAAGAACTAGACCATGTCCTGGCTGTGTAAAAAATACTTTTCAGGCAGAAAGCCCAGCTCTGCCCAGAAAACACTCACTGAGGGAACAAAATCCAATGTAGTCCAGACTTCTGCATCCCCAGACATCCAAAATCTGACTTTGGATGTGAGGTCTTGGCTTTTTCTCATCCTTGCTTATATTGCTGCTTGAATTATTAAACTAAATGACTTTAATGATTTTGAGTTTCACATTTCACTCAGGCAACTAAACCTCAGCTGTTTCGGTACGTTGGCAAGGCAAGCACTGAAGGTCAAACACCTCTTCAAATCCTCTTGGCACCTCATAACAAGGTGTGGAAACTGAGAATGAGTGTCCAATACTGTCACCCTGACATTCAAAAGTCTGGAACCAGACGTGACCCCAGGGAACAGACTGCTGAATCTCCTCTGCTGTTTGCATGGGTGCAGGTGAATTGAAACAAAGGGCCAGATCAGAAGGTGTTAGTCTCTGTAGGGACCTACAAAAATCATGTCAGACCTAGAATTTGTGACTTGGAGGTCTCCTGACATCAAGGTATGCTTCTTTCCATTGAATCTACAGCTATTATTTAGGATGGATTGAGACCCTTCGCTCAGCAGTGCCCAAGCTCCAGGAGATCTGGCTTTGTCTTTTGCCTTCAGCAGAATACAGACATTCAAAACCAAAAGACCAGGATCCCATGTGGTTTCATGGGATGCCTGCAAGGGAGAGATTTAGTCCCTCAGTTCTAAGTTTTCAACTCTCTTATTTTTTCTAGATGTTTTCTGCAAAGCAGTAGCTTTTGCCTTGATTTTAAAAATCATGACTGATTTTAAGAGAACATATCTCAAAAAAAACCAACCAAAAAGTAATAATTCTCTGCAGTAACCAGGTCACTCCTACTTTCATAGCACTTCTCAATTCCTGTTTATAAACCTCGTGCTCCAGGCCTGAGTGGTGATCACCTGGCAGAAGAGACCAGTAATGCACTGTCCCACCACCCCAAGCAATTACTCATTATACCGTGGCATTATACAGTGTGCCCAGGTGGCCAAGAAGGCCAACAGCATCCTGGCTTGTGTCAGGAATAGTGTGACCAGCAGGAGTAGGGAAGTAATTGTCCCCCTGTACTCAGCACTGGTGAGACTGTACCTCAAACACTGTGTTCAAGTTCATAGAATCATAGAATCATTAAGGTTGGAAAAAGACCTCTAGGACCATCAAGTCCAACCCTTAACCCAGCAATACCATGCTTCCTAAAGCATGCCCTGAAGTGCCGCATCTGCATATCTTTTAAATACTTCTAGGGATGGTGACTCTACTACCTCTCTGGGCAGCCTGTTCCAATGCCTGACCACTCTTTCAGTGAATAAATTTTTCCTAATATCCAATCTAAACCTCCCCTGACGCTGCTTGAAGCCATTCCCTCTCATCCTATCACTAGTAACGTGGAAGAAGAGACCAACACCCAGATTTTTACTCAGCAAAGAGTACACCCATCCAAGCTGTGAGCCACCAGCTTCTCTAGGAAGAGGATGTGAGAGATAGTATCAAAGGCTTAACTAAAGTCCAGGTAGACAACATCTAGAGCCTTTCCCTCATCCACTAGGCAGGTCACCCTGTCATAGAAGGTTGGTCAGGCAGGACCTGTCTTGCATGAAGCCATGCTGACTGGGCCTGATCCCATGGATGTCCTGTATGTGCTTGGTGAGCTCACTCAAGAGGAACTCCACCATAACCTTCCCTGGTATCAAGGTCAGGCTGACAGGCCTGTAGTTCCCCAGATCATCCTTCCTGCCCTTCTTGTAGATGGGCATCACATTGGCAAGCCTCCAGTCATCTGGGACCTCCCCTGTTTAACCAGGACTGCTGATAAATGATGGAGAGTGGCTTGGCGAGCTCCTCTGCCAGCTCCCTCAGTACTCTTGGGTGGATCCCATCCAGCCCCATAGACTTGTGAGTGTCCAGGTGGAGCAGCAGGTCATAAACGTCTTCCTCCTGGATTATGGGGGCTTTATTCTGTTCCTCCTCCCTGCCAACCAGCTCAGGGGCTGAATATGCTGGGGATAACTGGCCTGACTGTTAAAGAAGACAGTAACTACCTCAGTCTTTTCCTCATCCTCAGTGGCAATGTTCCCCTCTGCATCCTATAGACGATGGAGATTCTCCTTGGTTCTCATTTTGTTGTCTATATATTTGTAGAAATATTTTTTGTACTCCCTTACAGCAGTAGCCAGATTGAGTTCTAGCTGGGCTTTGCTTGCCTAGTTTTCTCTCTGCAAGACCTAACGAGGTCTCTTGTGTTACCTGCCCCTTCTTCCAAAAGTGGTAGACCCTCCTTTTTTTCCTGAGTCCCAGCAAAATCTCCCTGTTCAGCCAGGCTGGTTGTCTTCCCCACTGGTTTGTCTTGTGGAAGTTGGGGACAGCCTGCTCCTGCAAGACTTCCTTCTTGAAGAAAGCCCAGCCCCCTGAGGTAGGCCTCTCAGGACAAGGACATTAAGTTGCTGGAGCGTGTCCAGAGAATGTCAATGAAGCTGGTGAAGGGTCTGGAGAACAAGTCTTATGAGGAGCGGCTGAGGGAGCTGGGGTTGTTTAGCCTGGAGGAGACTTAGGGGAGATCTTCTTGCTCTCTACAACTACCTGAAAGGAGGTTGTAGTGAGGTGGGGGTTGGTCTCTTCTTCCAAGTTACTAGCGATAAGACAAGAGGAAATGGTCTCAAGTTGCACCAGGGGAGGTTTAGATTGGATATTAGGAAAAATATCTTCAGTGAAAGGGTTGTCAGGCACTGGAACAGGCCGCATGGGGAAGTGGTAGAGTCAGCATCCCTAGAGGTATTTAAAAGACATGTAGACATGGTGCTTAGGGACATGATTTAGTGGTAGACTTGGCAGTCTTAAGGTTAACAGTTGGACTTGATGACCTTAAAGGTCTTTTCCTACCTAAACAATTCTACGATTCTATGATTCTATGATGAAGTAAAGTACTGAGATACTTAGGGAAAGATCTAAAAACCCAACAGCATATACCTCCATAGTCAGGCCTGATGAGCGCAGCTACTCTTGTTTTACTGGTAACAATATCTGCTACAAAACTGCTTATGAAAAAAGCAGGACTGTCTCTGTGGCAGGTGCTGCACTTGCTGATGCTGGTGCTCAGGCAAATTGAAGTAAATGAACTGTAGCCTCTCCAAACCCAGATTATTCGTGGGCTGCACCCATAACCCAGGCAGCTGGGCTCTGGGCCAAGCCATTCTTCCAGGGTGAAGACCATCTCCTCAGGACAAAGTCTTAGTGGTATGAGTCTGTTCTTGCCACATCAACCTGTTGCCTATGTCTCTGTAGTGTTACCTTAGAGCACTTGCAAACTCCATGGTCTCAGCACAAAGCTCCTGGGTCTGCTGTACATTAAAGACCTTCTGGCTTAACACTGGCCATGAGAAGATTCTCCTTGCTCCCAAGAGCCGTGTTGCCAGGCATCCTGTGGGGTGTAAGGGGACATACATTCACATTTCCTTGTGATTTTATGGGAATTGAGCGTTGTTGGAGTATCTGAGCAACTTTGTTTTAAGGGCTGGCATGGCAAAAGGATGAAAAGACTTGGTGTTAGCCCATTATCTCTAAATCACTTTATTTCAAGCTGGGCTAAGGTAAGAGCAAATAGTAGTAATACTAGAGAGAGTAAGCAGTGTAGGAATAGATAATACAGTTCACAGAGATGCTTCTATAAATATGCTACTTTATAGTCTAGCAGGTTTCAAAGTTTCTTTCACACTCTGTGATTCAGCTAATAAGCTGAAAGATGCTTCTCAGCCTTCTTATTCAAGGACTCGCACAACCCATTCACCATCTGGCTGCCTCACAAAAGGCAACCCATGCATAGAGCCCTTCGCTCTTTTATAATTTAAGTTTGCAGTTTCTTCACATCCAAGGATTTCCTACTCAGTCAAGAGGAGGGTTGTGGCATCCTATCCCCACATCGTGGCATGGTCCTGCTAGCATTCAAAAGAGTCTTCTGGGTATAGCCTAGTGCAATTTCTGTTTGCCCAGATGGTCAATAAAGGTATTTAATGAATATTCCTGTGGTCAGGGGATAAATTATTAAGTCACTGTAAAAGAAAATTATCTTCCTCCCTGAAACAGCTATAGTCAAATGCCAGAGTGAAGCCTCGTTATTCATCTTCAGGTTCCACAGAGCCATGTAAATTGACAACCACATTTGGTCCAGCTAAATAAGTGGTACTGATGTGTGTGGCCTACTGTTGGACTTTGATCAAGCCTATGCTGGGCTGTTAAGGTATTTGTGATTAAATGATCCATTAATTCTTGTTTTGAGGGAAACTTCAGCAGAACCATGCTAGTCCCACCCTACCCCTAATCACACGGCACCCCGGTTGGTGAGGTTCTTTGTAGCAAATATGGGAATGAAATTAGAAAAAGAAAAAAACCAACAGGTCTGAAGAGAGGCTCAGCCCTGGAGTCTAGCTGGACAGAGACGTTCAGTTCTTTGAACACTGAGGGCAGAGCAGCCCATTACTAGCTCTGTGGGCATTATCCTTTGGCACATAATTTGCCAGTGGGTACCTTCTTATATCTCACTTCTTTTAAAGAGTCTTTATTCTGTAAATTCTTGTACTTTACTGTCATTTCCAATTTTTAAAAGCTCATTTGTTTAATTTGTCAGTAGGGCTGTGCATCAGCTATAGGAGTTTGCTCTGGGCTGTGTTCATTCAGGTTTTGAATATCTCCAAGGATGGAGGCTCCACAAACTTTCTGGGTGACATGTTCCAGAGCCTGCCCCCCGCCCCTGCCAACCTCCCGCTTTCCAACAGAAATGTTTTCTCTTATTTTTAAATGGAATTTCCTCTGTTTCAGTTTCTGTCATTTCCTTTTGTTCTGTTGCTGGGCGCCACCGAGGACATCTTGGACACTGCAAGATGCCTCCATTGTCTTTACTTCACCCCATCAGATATTTATACAGATGGATAAGATCCCCCTGAACCTTCTTTTCTTGAGGTTGAATAGTCCCAACTCTCTCAGCCTGTCCTCATATGTCAGATGCTCCAATACTTGAACTGTCTTTGTGGCCCCTCACTAGACTCACCCCCTCACCCCAGTATGCCCATGTCTCTCTTGTATTGAGCCGCCCAGCACCAGACACAGCACTCCTGATGAGTCTCACCAGCACTGGATAGAGGTAAAGGATCACCTCAATTGATCTGCTGGCAACACTCCACCTAATTTGAGGTCTGTCAAATACACCTCCTAGTTTGGAATTGTTTACATAGTATGGGACACCCAGAAATCTCATGCCAGACATCTCGGTTCCACTCTTAGACCCAGAAGAGTGAAAATTAGATATCACAGAAAGTAACTTCAGGGGTCTAAGATCCTTATTAGTTCCGGATCTAAGAACTGCTCTCCCTATCATATTTTGTTATCCTCTACTGCTCACTGAAAAGACCATATTTAAATATCACAGCCCCAGTGCATGCACTTTATTTCAGCATCCCTGCGTGTTAATATTATTAGTATTGATTTTCTGAGATTTTGCAACAGAGATGGCAAAAGTGTGTCTCTGCCTCACGCTCTCTGCACAGTGCTCCACTCACATGTCACTGCTTTCACAAATATGAAAGCTCCATCCCAGTTCTCCACATGCCACAAAAATTTACTAACAATGAACCTTGAAAACGAGCCACCTTACAGCTCATGTCTGTTTTAAAAACTGTTTGCTGGGTTTTGTATTTGTCTCATTGGCTTGACTTTGCTGACTGAGGTTAACATCTGTAAGGAGGCAGTGAGATTCTGCTTCTCCCCTTACAGCTGGTCAAAGAGGGCAGCATGAGTGCAGATGAACACTTTTGTGAATCTCAGGCACAATTCTCTCCCTCCTCTGCCCTTGCAGGAGCTCCCCTAGAAGGACCTCATTAGGAATTCTTACTTGTGGCAGCTTCAAGCCATCTGTTGCTACAGAAGAAAGTGCTTGTTGAAACCATTTCTTTTCCTAAATAGTTACCGAACAGTTGGTGCTGTCTGGGGTTTGGGGTACTCCTGGAGGGTGGTCAGTGTTCAAGCAGGACCTGTCTAGCCAAACACTTTCAGTCGTGCTTTTTGCTAAAACATACCCAGCCTCGGGATCTGGCCTGATCCCAGTGGATGTCAGCTGAATCTACAAATGCCTTTCCTGGAGTTGGAACAAGACTCACGCTCTTTCTGAATTTCTTCTCAACAACTAAGTGGTCTCAGCCAAATGATTTGCAGAACTCAGACATTCCCCGTGTCATGGATCACTGCCCACCTCACAAGCTGCGGTTTCTTTTGCACTACAGAAGGCGGCGTTGTTCCTGTATTAGGAGATGCCCTGTGCCAAGTGTGTTTCTGTCTCACTTTCCTGATTCTGCAGGCCAAAAGTCTGTTTTGTACTCCCTTGGTGTTAGACCCATGGGGATCCCTTAGCCTTTCCTGTGCTGGGTTAAAACCCAAAAGCCCGGCTAGTGCCTCCTTCTCTGGGCAGGCAGGCTCGGATTATATTTAAACTATTCACTATAATCAATGCCATTGTTTGTTTTCAGTTCTCCTTCCAAAGCTGCATTCACAGCCCTCTCTGTCAACCCTTAAATAGAACTGCTGGGAAGGTGGTGAGCATCACAACCAGCTTTCTTCCAGGATTAACTAAAGAAGCAAACAGGCTGAGTCATCAGAGTCACTGTTCAAAGCACAAACCAGTGGCTGTTTCACAAGGGACTGATGGGAGAGGCCTCTGTTAACAGAAGCAGTCACAGGATGGCAGATGGAAGGGGTGGGAAAGAAGGGGAAGCAAGAGAAATACTGGCAGTATGACCCTAAGAGAAACAAGGAGAAATGCGGTGTGGCACTGGTTGCAAAGAGGTTGTGAGCTGAGCAAAGACGCTGATGCCTGCTATATTTGGAGAAGTGGTACATTGTACATTCATTAGAAAAATCCAGATTGTGTTAGAGAAGCATATTTATTCTATACTCAACCAGCAATAAATACATCAATAAAATAAAACTGAATATAATAATAAAAACATGAAAGTAATAAATTAAGTACAGTAAGAACAAGAACAAAGGGTTAGGAATACACCAGACTTCTTGGGCCCCGTAGCAGGACAGTCTTTGACTTGCAGAACTCAGAAACTCAGCTCTCTTCCTTTTGGTAGCCAGCTCAGAGTTATTACAGAAGCTGGCCTATCACTAAAGGTGAATTTGTAGGGGATGAGTAAGGTCTGATCCACAGACTTTGCAGTGAGGGAAAAGCTACAGATGCCTTTACAAAGTGCTGTGGAGGTTTTCATACATTCATTCGCTTCATCATTAACAGCAGAAACAGTGTTCCTGAAATCTCGGCCACTTGAAATATTGACCCAACTTGTAAACAGGAAAAAATGGAATGGAATGGGATATACATGGCTGTGACCCATTTAAACAATAAGCTTCAGGTTTGCCATGTACGGACAGGGAAAAAAAAGAGATCTCAATTTCTTTCCCAAGTCACAGGCAATATCCTCTCCTTACCCTTTTCCTTGCTGAAGGATCCTAAGCTTTTGCAAATGCTGCTGGGGCAAACACGCACCTCAGAGAACAAAAAATATCATTAGAGAGAAGAGCAGTCTTACCTATGGGAACTGTCTGGGATTGAGGAGAGAGTGTGTGTGTGTTTTCCAGCTGTGTGATCAATATGCATCCTGCAAAAATGTCATGTAATTTGTCAGTTTGTGAAATAATGAATCTACTGTAGTCCTTTTAATCTCCATTTTGTCTTTTTTCCTCATCTAGATTTTACTAAGGAGATATGTTTTCATGTAAAGGGTCAGGATTTCAATGCATACTACTACTACTACAACTACTAATAGTACAACAGATTACTATGCATATTTTCACTATTACTGAGAAGGCAATCCAATGCCTATTAAATTTCAGGACCTCTGACTCTTCTAAGATACTCCACACCCTTCCCTGAATCCATAAGCCTGTAAAAATCATCTTCCCTCACATCCTCTTTCAGGCACGAGGCTGGGCTAGATGATCTCCTGAGGTCCCTTCCAAAGTGAATTATCATATGATCCTGTTATATTGTTGCAATTGGCTACTGGTGCTTGGGCAACACATTTTATTTGAAGAGGTGTCTCCTTGTCTGGCTGTTGTAGTATCAAAGGTCTCCAATTATTGAAGTAAATAGTAAATACAGAGCTCAGTCAAGTGTCCTGTAACGTGTCAGCCAAGGGCAACACAAAAAAGGAGGAGAAAGGAGCAGGGAAATTTGGCTTACCTATTCACTATAAGCAAAATCTATGAAATTGCAGAATGATCTGCAAAAGGATGCAACAGAAGGAGCATCATTTCAGTTACCTTAAATACAGACTAGGCTGAACGTACAGTTCAATATGAAAAAGGAGGCTTCTTGAAGTGCCTGTGACAGGGAATCATAAAATAACAACAAAAAAATAGGTTGGAAGTAAAACTTGATCATCTAACTTCTGATTAAAGCAGAGCCAACCTCAAAGTTAGATCAAGCTGCTGAAGAGCTTTTCCAGTCAGGCTTTGATTATTTCAAGGTTAGTACTGGGACAACCTGTTCCAGTGTTTGACCATTCTCATCATGATTCATTTTCCCCTGGTACCTAATGGGAATTTCACTAGCTGCAGCTTGTGTTTGTTGCTGCTCACCCTTTTGCTGCACAGCTTCAACTAGAGTCTCGCTCCAGCTTCTCCATAACCACCCATATAATGTGGGAATGGTCCCACCTGTTTAGTGCTGGTACCACTCTACTGAAAATCAGTTGAGTTGCACTGGGCTAAAACAAAGGGACAAATCTAGATTATCCTTCTCTAGATTCAGAGTGTTGAAATTTTCTCATCCTCTGTGTAATAATTCTTCAATGTCCCTGCATCATTTCCCAACTTGCTTTTCATTACATGTGGATCTCAGCATTGCCTTTCATGATGCAGAGAAAAAGAACTATTTAATACCTCATATCCCAGCATCTACTCTTGGTACCTCACCGGGATATTGCCATGGAAACAGGGAAAGTTTGAAATAAA
This sequence comes from Phalacrocorax aristotelis, assembly GCF_949628215.1. Lineage (NCBI taxonomy): Eukaryota > Metazoa > Chordata > Aves > Suliformes > Phalacrocoracidae > Phalacrocorax > Phalacrocorax aristotelis. The sequence goes on from NC_134277.1 coordinate 162,887,422, forward strand.
AGCAAATACGCTCGCTTTTCTTATTTTTCAGTAGGGACTTCAAAATTTACTGCGGTATAAAACAAGCTATGTACCATCTGCTTATTCAAAATCGAATGCAAATGTTTCTTTTCTTTCTTCTGGAGCTCTAAATCGCTGCCATGGCATATGCCGACAGAAGCATCCTTAGAGGTGGTGCATGAGTTCATGTAGCTGCATGTCCAGAAGTTAAGTAGATGAGAAATATCATTGTCCTTCAGCCATGGAGGGCACAGATAAAGAACAGACTGAACCAAAATGGAAGGCAACAGGTAGTAGAGACAAGCAGAGCCATGAAATCAGCTGCGGGAAGAGAATCTAGGCTGTATAAGTCACACAGCCTCCCAGCTATATTTTGGGAAAGGTCATTTTTTACATATGATAGGGGTGTGTAGGAGAGTCTTCTCAAACACACCAGCATCATTTTTACCCTCAGTAGTCACTTTCTCTGTGAATCGAGTCAAGCACCACTGAACTGGAGAGTTGAGTCCTCTGTTTGCAGAGGCTGCAGCACAAGCCTCCCAGCTGATGTGACCGTGATTTATTAAGACTGCCTTCTAATAAGGGGTACCAGAGCATGGTTTTCAATAAAGTCAATGGAGAGAAGCAGTTACATCTAAGTCAGCTAGCTGGAGGAGGCAAAGGGTCTGTGTATGGCACCATTTCTCCCCACTGCCTGTTGAGGTCTGTAAAGGATCTCAGTCTCTCTTCAAGTTATATGCCACAACAGAGACCTAAGTCCATCTTGGGCGATGGCTAGAAGGAAGCTTATTTCTTTTTTCACATCCCTGATCTCACCGTATTGAGACTTCCACTAAGGAAAACTTCTGGCAGAATTCTGAATGCTGCTTTTATGACGCAGACATTTGCCTGCCAACAACCTGTCTCTCTGAGGTAGGGTATTGCTCTCTGTACTAGCATCAGTGTTGTGGTACATAAGGAAATTCCCCCTGCCTTGAGGAGATAGTCCAGACCCACCACTGAGCCTCTGGCAGCTTCCCACGTGACAGGCAAGGTGTGGCAACACTGATGAGTGCAGCTGTTTCTTTGCCCCTAATTTCCCCAGCCCTTTCCCAAGCCAGTGGTCAAAAAGCTTATGCCTCTTTATGAATTTCCAGGGAGTCAGGATTGGGTTGGCAAGGAGAGGCTGACTTGCAACTGTCCTTATGTACAGGGTCTCCTCTTCCTCTACAAGCAGAGGGAACAACCCAGCTCCATCTGTCTTCCACCCTGCTCACCATATAACACTGCTTTGCAGGCAACTCATGGGGCTGCAGCCATTGCAGGGCCATCCGTCTCCTGCATGACTTCGCCTTTGCCTGAGCTGTTACAGGGGAGAGGAGTTCGGGAAGCAGCTGCAACCAGATTGTGTTTTCTGTTGCTGTTTCTCTGGTAATCAGACAGCTACACTAATAATCATGTCCTTACAACCCTGGCTCCTGCTTATCACAGCCTTCTTTGAGAATGAAAGCACACTGTGCCCTGTTCACTCAGCCATCCGTCACTTCACCGCCCTGAATGATTAATGTCTACCTACCAGAGCCTGCACACAGCTCTCCCTGGGAGGCAGTGAAGCTGCATGGACAACGTTTTGGTCCTGGTGGAAGATGGTTATGAATGTATGATCATTACCAGGGAAGCCCAGGGTGCTACGAAAAAGTCCATGAAAGACTATGTTTTGCAGGAGATTTATTTTGAATGTGCTTCAATTATGCTTCATTTAAGCTTCCTCCTAATTCATGGACATCAGGTCAAATCTTCCACTGTGTCCATTTGGAACGATAGATCTATTGTCTCTGGAGAAGTACTGCTGATATTGAGAGACTATGTTTAAGTTGCCATTGTGTCACTGCTGTTATATATATGGGACAAGCCCTGATTCCAGGTGTCTCCTTCAAACACAGGGTCACAGTCTTGTTCAGGCTGGGAGGGACTGTAGCCCAACCTCTTGCTTCAAGTTGGGCCAACACTAAAATCAGACCAAGTTGTTTAGGGCTTTTTCCACTTGGTTGCTGTCATGGATTAACCTTGGCTAAAGGACAAACTCGCACTCAGCTGCTCTCTCACTCCCATTCCTCAACACGACAGGGTGGAAAAATAAGAACAGAAATCTTGTGGGTCGAGATAAAGACAGGGAGATCACGTACCAGCTACTGCCATGGGAAAAAGAGACTCAAACCAGCAAAAATGAATTCAATTTCTTGCCATTTAAAGTAAATTTGGATGGTGAGAAACAAACTAAAGCAACACCTTCCTCCTCCCCTTTTCCCCCATGCCCACCTTCACCCCTAACTCCTCTCCCCACCCCGAGGGGCGCAGGGGTGGGGATGGGGGTTGCAGTCAGCCCATCCCAGCCCCTCTCGGCCGCCCCTCCCTCCTCACACCCCTCCCTGCTCCAGCGCGGGCCCTGCCCCGGGCTGCAGCCCTTCAGGGACCCCCTGCTCCCGCCTGGGCTCTCCACGGCCGCAGCCCCCGCAGGAAATATCCCCCGGCTGCGGCGTGGGGCCCTCCCCGGGCTGCAGGCGGGGTCTCTGCTCCGGCGGGGTCTCTGCAGGGCTGCAGCACCTCCTGCCCTCCCCTTCCATGTGGGCATGGACACACAATACAGGTGCTGACTCTTCACTTGCTCTGGAGAATTCCTCTCACACCCTTTTCATCCCTGTGGTGCCTTCCATGCATGTGTCAGCAGCAGCAGAGTTACCTTCTTATGACTACCTGGTGTACTGGAGCAGCAGTATATGGGTATTTCTTTTCCCCATTAATTCATGGTAACACTCCCAGGAGAGTGGTGTATATTAGCATATCAGATTATAAACACTCTGAGGGAACAATTTGCCTCAAAGGTGTCCGTGTAAAATGCCAAGCTGAATGGTCCCATTCTTGCTTGTCATTAAGCACAACTGCTGTCAAAATAACACGCAATCATGAATATAAGACCAAAGTAAGAATAGCAGGCATTTTTCCCAGTCTGTCTGAGTCTGCCTTGAAGAGTCGCATGTTTAAAGCCACCTTAGAGTCATAGAATATCTTGAGTTTGAAGGGAGCCAAGGATCAAGTCCAACTCCCCGCTCCTTGCAGGACTACCTAAAGCTAAACCAGATGACTAAGAGCATCATCCAGATGCTCCTTGAACTCTGACAGGCCTGGTGCCATGACGACTTCCCTGGGGAGCCTGTTCCCGTGACCAACCACCCTCTGTGAAGAACCTTTTCCTAATGTCCAATCCGAATGTCCAATTCCCTGACGTGGCTTCCTTCCATTTCCTCGTGTCCTGATGCTAGTCACCAGAGAGAGGAGATCATCACCTCCCCCTCTGCTGCCCCTTAATTCTGCTGGTTCCTCAGATTGGCTTGTTAACTGTCTTTGGGCTTCCCAAGCTTGTTCAGAGCTAGCAGCAGTTGAAATGGAAAGTGTTTCTGATCCTGACCAGAACTGGGTTTGAGCTGGCTTTCCTGTATAAAGGTCTTTGACTGGATATAGGAGTATATCAGTTTCCTACAGACACTTAACTGGAGTGGTGCAGGCCAGATAGCTCCCCAATAAATGTTAGGTAGAATAAATTTCTATGTGTATTTGTCCAGAAACACACACTCCATCACAACTGACTGGAAAACTCCACACAGCATGGCCATGGGCTGAGGACAGACCGAAGGCCAGGTTTTACAGTTCACCTGATATGCAGCAGCTTGTTAAGACACTAACTTCATGATGGATGTGAACCCTTGTGCTATCTCTCTGGCTGTGTGAAGTCTGGAGAGCTTGGGAACACCTCCAGACCATTGCTTCCTTCAGCTGTTCCACTAAAGTCCCAGGCACAAAAGATAATGCTTTTTTTTATGGAGCTCAAGATTACAGAATCCTTCTGTCTCTACAACTTATTCAGCTCTGGACCCTACCAGGTTATCTCAAGGAGCATGAGGAAGTAATAGCAAATTTGAAAACTCACTTGCTACAAGGAACTAGATGGTTACTCAATGGTGGGAACTTTGCTTCTGATATCAACATGGCATGGATTTAAATGACCAAAGGCAGGCCAAAATCATCTTGAAATTATCCAACTGCAATCTCCAGAGTCTGCATTTGGTAAGTCTGCACTTACCAAGTTGGGTCCCAGAGCTCTCCCTTTTACTAAAACAGCACCTGGTCAACTGTTCTTCTTGTTAGTGGATCTTCCAGACTTTACTGACTTGTTTGCATTTGGGAATCCTGACAAGACCACATCCTGCAAAGCCGTACTGGCATACAAGCTGTTGCAAGGAGGCGGAGAATGTCTGCAGGACAACAAACATGGTGTGATTTGCGTTCTAGATTTCTCTCTCTCTCTCCATGCCTCTCCCTCGAGGGAACAGACACTATCATTGCCTGTAACAGCACTGGGTGATTAATTTAAGTGATTTAGCACCTGGGGATTCACCTTCACACAGAGATCGATGGTTTGGATGTTTTCTACATTATTACCCTTACAGCAATTACCTCCCACAGATACTTGCTCTCGTGCTAATGAGCCAGAAGCTATTAACATCCACATCCACCATCTATATGTTTTATAGTTGCAGGAGGGCTCTTCCTTGGTGACCACGTCTTCTGGGCAGGCAAATTTACAACATGAATGGAAACATCTTTTCTGCAGACATTTTGGGAAGGAAAAAAAAATAGGCAAATTGTATTAGCATTAGGAAGAGAAGTGTATCACGAGCACGAAATCAGAGCCAAGGAGAGCTGGATCACACTGTCGGTGATGTGAACAGTGCTGAGATCTACCTGCTTAGTGTGAGTAGCTCAGGCAGGACGACCGTACAGGTAGAACTAGCAAGTTGTTATAACTTGCACCATTTTGCTGGGTTGACTCAAATAAGCAAAGTTCAGCCCCAGTGTAGGCTATGCCTAGATTCAACTGCCTAGTGTAATGCTGAAAACTTGAGGTAAGCTCTCTTGTTAAATCTGACTAGTTAAATAATTCAGATTCTATTAGTTGCTGCTCTGCCCTCTTTTTCATCACGTCTGTATTCAGCTGAGTCCTATCTCAGTGATGTTGGCTTTTACGCTCCTGCCCAACAGTTTGGCTCATACACCGAACTAGAGATTAATTTAACCCATCAATCCAAATATTCCTTGTTTACAGTAATATATATTCAGCGACCCAATATCAGATTTATTATGAAATGCAGAAGCCATATCAAGATAGTTGGAGACCATGCACAGTGCGGGGAGAGGTAGACTAAACCTGAAATACAAGCTGGGATCACTTGTACTATGCAGTGTTTCAAATGGCAACATGAGTCTAGAATGGAGGGAGGTTGCCTTATTGCTCCATCTCTGCTCCATCTTTCATCTTCAGCATCTTTCTTTTTAACTTTTGGGAAAATTATTTCAACTCAATCATCAAAAACAGACAGGGACCACATTCCCAAAGAAATCTTAGAGGAGCAGGGTGACTGCATACTTAGCAGCCCCCTTTTAAAACATGGAAATTCTTACACTTTATGAAGTAAAAATAATGACGGAAAAGCACAGCAATAGCACTAAATGTGAGCATCATCAAAAGGCAACTCATAGTTTGAAATCAAGTCACTCACATTGCAAGTTGGCCTCTTTTCCTCTCATTTCTGTGTACAACACAGCAAACCTCTGTCCTAAAACTCCACAGATGTGTCAGCAACTTGCAGTTTGTCTCTGCATCCTACTGTTCAAAATGCAACTGGTAACACTTATCAGACACTTCAACAGTGAAACACAAGACAAAGGCTGTTGCTCGTGATGCACAGGCCACCAGGGGATGGTGTAAACTGTTCTGCCTTGCTTGAAAAGTCAGCTGCTGGCTTTTGTCTAGAGAAGGACACCAGATTAAGCTGACTATGGTATGACACACTGAGGAGATGCTTTTCCTGCCCTATGGCACCAGCGGTCCAGTGTCTCCTTTTTCACAGGTCCACTCCACCAGGTAAGTGTAACATGGAAACAGGTCAAGGGTCAGGTCTGAAATTCCCTGTGAACGAGACATACCGTATGTTTGCCTTTTATTCAGACCCAAGTCTAACGTCATGGGTGTGGGTTGTTCCCTTTGGAAATACCAAGTTCATCCGTATGACGTGAACTTCCAGTGTGAAACAGGAGTCTGTTGTGTCACAAGACCATTAGTGTATGGGGCATGTAGAAGCAATGTGGCTGTCAAAGAAGGTTTTTCTTCCCCTCAATCTTGGCTGGGAGGTAGAAGGGAAAGATTAACCTCCAGGTAGAGTCCATACGGCCCAAGGTGGTATAGGCTAGTAGTTTCTATCTCTAACATTTCCACCATCTTAGAAACCAAGCAACACATTCCCATCCCAGCCAGACCTGGAATAAATAACCACAGACAGGGCAGCTGAGACAGGGCAGCTCATCTGAATCCATATCAAGTGTTAAAGCCAAGAGTTTCCATTAATAACCTCTATGTAAATGGCACAGTACATTGACTTCATCTATAGGAACATTGTCTTCCTTTCCTTCAACAGTCAAAATTTCCCAGCAGTAAAATGCTGGAGCCAAGGATAGTCTGAATACAAGCAGCAACTAGTCTTTTATATCGCCTTCAGTGGCTGAACTTGGACTCGTACACTGATTGCAGGTCTTCCAGAGCTTTTGTTTTTTGCCTTTTAATGAAGTAACATTTTTTCCTGGCTCTGAAGATCCTAGAAATATGCCTCTTGTTTTCATAAAAACATTTTTTTAACAATGGAAATAAAAATATTTCTTCCTCTCACTTCTAAATGTTTTGGTTTCTGTTTAATTGAGTATTGCTTTGTCCTGGGAGAGCGAGAAAGCACAACAGGGAAGATCTCATTTACCTTTTCTGTAGTGCTCATTATTTTGTATGCTTCCAGTACAATTCCCTCATTTGTCCCCTCTCAAAAGTCACTGTTTTTACAACTGGCAAGCTGAACTGAAGACATTGCCTTAGGTGAGAAAGATGCAGAGATTTGGTCACAGCAGGATTACAGACACAAACTCATTTCCAGCGACTGAAATATTTTGTTTGCTGTCAACCAAGCAGTTGATGTGTACTGAGCAGGCCCTTGCATTTTGCTGCAGGATGATTAATTTCTTTCGTTCTCTGAGACGGGACCCGGGCACATGGCAGCAGCCAAACCCTGAACAATCAGGCATCTGTGACTTTGATTCAGATTTATAAAGATATTTATATGCCTATAGATGAAAGATTGGAGTTTTTTTCCTGCATTTTTCCCCCCATCCCCTGAAGTCTAACATTCCTGTGGTTGTTAAGAAAAGTTCAGCACACAAGGTCTTCAAAAAATTTTCCTGGGCATGCTGCGGCACTACCTGGAGCCGTTTAAAATGTGCCCTTCTAGCCTGTATTATTGATTGCTTAATTAATTACTCTGAAAGGTTTTTTTTTTGCTTGCAGAAGGGGTGGATGGGGTTCAACACCACTTTGGATTGTCTGTGCATGCTGGATAAATGGAGATGATAAAATATGCTGGCAAATACCACTCCAAAAAGAAAGAAATTGTTGATCTTTATTGCTAACAGAGATGGTATCTCATGCAGCACAGGAAACACAGGTGAGATTGCTTGGGTATATTTATCTCTATTGTTAAAGCTTTTTTTTCTCCTTGCTGTGCCATAAGCACTCCTGCCTTCACCACCAGAAAATGAAGTTTGTTGTTGTTGTTTTAATGTAGGCCAGGTACTAAATATAGGGTATATATAACACTGACTGCATCCTGACACACAGGCTATGTTGGCTCTTCACTCATTTGTGAGTCTCATTCACAGCAAGAACAGACAAAGGCTACGACGACATGGTAATCTCACTCTTGTTATACAGAACAGGGACTTCTACCAAGTACTTTCTGCATTAAGGCAATGGCTTCTTCCTGTAAGAGGGCAGAAGTTGGTCTCTGCTTTATCACTGCATGTCATGGCAAGTTTTCTGCAACTAGGTTTTTATTCTAATGGTTAACTATTCTCACCGGTCATGTAGACATTTTCTTTCACTAAGGCTGCTGGAAGGAAATACAAAACCTCTCATTCTCTGTCAGTGTGCAGCTGGAATCAGGTTCTGGCCATAGCATCATCAGGAAAAAAAAGAAGAGAAAAAAGGGGATTCTTCTTATTGATTTGTTGTTTCTCAGATAGAAAATATTAGCTCTGGAAATTTTTAGAATTCTTTCATGGGCAGCAGCGTGTAGAAACCACATCACAAGGACAAAGTCAGGTCCTGTACCTGACTTCACTTGCGGCTTACCTAGATGGCATCAACAGCACAAGTTGCCCAATGCTCCAACCCAAACAAATCGGGCTCGTGCCTCCTGGCGACACCCGCCAGCTAAAACTGGCGCTGAGACCTTCTTCCCCTCTTTCACTAGGAAGCACTAGATTTGTAATTTTGTGAGTGAAAGGCCGATCTCCTCAAGTCAGGAGAAGTTATGCTGTTCCCTTTGGTATCCTAAGATCTTGCCCTTCCGCTCCACAAAGTTAGGGTGGGGGGAGTCTCAACAGCTAACTCCAGTCCACCACGCACTGACTCTGCTCTTATGCCTCCCCTGAGCACTTCCCTTTTGCTTATTCTGTACTGCACTCTTCTGGGAACAGCATGGTTGGGTATTTGATGAAGGTTCATACTTCACTCTGCACGTACTTTTGTCAAAAAAGCTTTTATTGCAATGCAAAATATCTTCTGTATATGACATCTTTCTCTCCCCCCCCCCTTAAATTTAATGAGTAATCCTTTCTGGGTTTGTACATTGTGATTCTTGTGTGTATGTATGAATATATATACATATCTATATATCTATCAATCTATAGATATTATATTAATACAATCATATATAAATCTGGACCTATATCATTTTATATATATACACATATCACTAGATATATGTGTGTGTGTGCATATACATATATACATTACATATACACTAGATACACATATATGCACACACATACATACCGCATAATCATAAACATCTGCGGGTTGTCAAGGGACTTTTCTTTAACAAAATAAGTTCCATCAGTGGATTTTACTTCTGTAGTGCAATTTTACAGGAAGTTAACATTTCCACATTCAATATAAAAGAAACAATATACATTTGAAAACGTGCCATAGGATTTTTAATGAAAAAATTAGAAAAGTGCATTATTTTACAACACTACAGTAAATGATTCTTTTTTTTTTTTCTCTGTAAAGACATTGTAAAATATATACAGGGTTGCTTAGTGCATTCATTACAAAAGAAAGATGCAATCCCTTGCATAAATTACATATTGTACAGGGGTTCGCTGTCTACTTGGACTTGTAAACATTTGTGTGATACAGTTTTCATTCTTTATGTAAGCTGCAATACATCTTATTTTCATTTGACTGTTGTTGCATTCTAACTCCAGTACGGCATTCTAAGGCCATGTGTGAAGGCATCCTCTCCCATTACAGAGAAGGCCAGAAAAAGAAATGAAAACACAAAAGAGTCTTTAATTTGGTTCTTTGTAATCAAGTTATCACTGGTTTAACAAATCTCATCTTGATGCTTATGACCTGCTCTTTCTCCTTTGCTAGGACCAGCTCAACAACTAAGTTGAAGTTAGAGGTCTGAAATGAGCAGCTTCCAGGAGGTAAATTCCCAGTGCAGTCTCCACCGCCAAGCAGCTCCTCTTTCTAGATGACCGTGCTCCTAATGCTCTGTGTGCTGCACAGAAAATATATCAACCAGGGTAAAAATTTAGAGAGTTTTGCTCTATCTCAGGCTGTTGAGGGCCTTTAGAATGCCGTCAATACACCATCGGTAAGTCCGCATATGCACATTCAAAGAAGTACAAAAATGCACCAAAAAGTGTCAAGAGATCCAAAAGAGACATAGCATCAACACACACTCACAAACACACACATACACGCACGCTTCTGTCTGAGCAGGAAGGCTCAGTCTCCAAAGTAGGAATCACAATTCAATTTCAACATGTATGTGTGTTTGGAAGAAATCCAAGAATTTCCATATAAACTCCTTAGGTCCCAAATTGAACACTTTTATCCCTGTTTCTCATAGATGAACAGTTTGTTGAAGTAAGAAATTGCACCTTGAAGAGACAGTATCCACATTCTTTTGGCCTACTGGAAACAACTTTTAAGCCCCCCTCCCATTCGCCATTGACCTATCCAGCTCCAAATAATTGCCTTTGCCGTAATATCGCTAGGATTAAAAGTTTTAGTCAATACTCCTCAATGGCAACAAACAGCCACACAAATCTTAACAAGTCAAGGGAAGAGGAAAAAGAAAACATTTTTTTCTTCCACAGTTCACTCCTGACCTTGCAAAAAGGAACAGATGGACTATTGGTTGTATAGCATATTATAGAAAATTTACATTCTGTAAAACAAAGACAGATTAGGTTTTCATTCTAAAGAATGAGCCAGTCTCTCATAATTTCTGCTTATTAGTTGTTAAGAAGGTTTCTAGTAGACAGGACTCTTTCTGAAGCATATACTAATCCTTATTTCATTCGGGGTAAACCCAACAGTACTCACACCCAAACCAACTTTGTGTGGATTAACCAAATTTGTTAATGTTAAAGTCCAAAAGACCAGTGCTCAGAGTGGTACCCATATTAACAGAGTCTTAAATCTGTTGGAACCTGGACACTGGGATCCCTCTCTTGTTATGCAGGTAGTATGCTTGTCCTCCAATATCTGAATAAAATTCCTCCACTAACAACTTATAGAGAAAGTATCTGCCACGATGTAAATACAGCTGAGCAGTCAAAAAGGAGGTAAACTGGCATGAGACACTAAGTTGTGTTGAGCAAGCAGTTGTGTTGGTTGGTGGTGACCACATCAGACTCCGCTGTCTTAATCTTCCCAGGAGAATAAAAAGGGCACCGTATCAGTGATGAAGAGGAATTTCCTACTGCTGCCTCTGACTGCAATATCTGCACACTGGGAACTGAAAAGATATGCTAAAAAAGAGCAATAGAGCATCCATCTTTTCTGGAAAATGTGTGTGACAGTAAGGAATTCTTCAAAGAAAAGAGAAGTCACATGGAAAGATAAGTGACCATACAGCAACTGGGGCTTAGATGCTCAAGAACATGAAAGGAATGTACAGTGAAGATTAAAAACAAAACCACAACAACTATACATTGCTAAAAGGATCTCACATATATGTCTTTGCTCCTGTGTTGCACTTGGCCAATCTTTTCACAAAACGACAGCTGCCAGAGCAATCAGAAGAATTTGGCCAGGTTCTGGTGGCCACAACTGCAATGAATAGCTGTGAGCTGCCCCACAGATCTATTTGGGTGACTGGTATGAAGAAGATAATGAGATGGGCCCACTGCTGCATGCTGAACTAGAAACTCCAATTCACCCACATCACCATTCAGAAGGGGCTCTCAGAAGAAGGGCTTCACATCAGAGAGCCCAGAGAAATGTGCTAGGTTCTTTAAAGGAAACATTAGATAAAATGGCTGTCTGAAGGCTCTGTCACCAAAGTTCCTTGTCTTGGTTCCGAAGGAGAATGCTGCCCTGAGCTCTTGCCCAGTGTGCAAGTTAGAAACCAGCCTTGTCCGCTGTCACCCAGAGGCCAGGAAGAAATACAATCTTTTGCTCTGCCTTTTCTAACCTTGCTCAGAGAGGGTTTGGGAGAAGGATATGCCATAGCATCAGTGCCCTCATCAATCCAGCCCGTGACACAGATACTCAGCTGTATCTTCCCTATTCCCCAGGTGGTCCAGATGTGTTTGGAAATGTATCCCACAACCCTTTTCCAGACAGCACAGCTGAGACACTCTGGCCATTGCACCAAATGGGTACCAGAACCGTGCTCCATCCTGAAATACAGCCCCTTGCTCATCCATCTGCATATTCCCACCTCTCTGACACACAAGACAAGTTCTTTCTTCTACAGGTAAGACAAAATCAGGCCCCAAGCCTATCTCCACAAAGACATTTAAGCACTTATTTAGTTCAGTGGGAATTAAGAGTCTCACTGCGTATATTGGATCTGAGCTAAAAACATTTCTCCAGGTACTCCCATGACCAGCTCCAGTTCAATGTGCCAAGATGATGCTTGTCAATAGGACAGTCATGGCATGACCTCCACGTCAGCAGCGATATTACCAAACAGGCCTTTTGGAAATAATTTTGTAGACTTGCGATTTCAGACTCTGGGAGGCCAAAACCATTTACACACTCTACTTCAGCTAATCTAATTAAATACTGTTATCAGATTAATTAGCTTCTTAACAATAATTATGATGAAGGAGCTGCATTCCCACACTGTAGGGAGAGCCAGCAATAATGAATTCATGTTATTTCTCTAAAGGTCAATTTTGATTATGTTTTGACATGTAGAAACTGTCCAACCTCAGTCAATATGAAGAGGTTTCTTTGCTATATTGTGACCTCCTGAACCCAGCTGGAGGAGCTTAGCATTTCCCACACATTTCTATGGCACAGCTCTGGAGAGATGCTATCAAAGACATACAAGGATACCACAATCCACATCTTTCTAAGCCACAGTAGAGATTTGCTGCAGGCAATAGGAGGGATGGTGTAACTGATCTCTTCCAAAGAATAGTAGAGGAAAGGCGCTTTAGAAGACACATTATTCCATGCTTCCTGCCTGACACAAACATTGGTAATGTGGTCTCACCAATGACAATCCATTCCATCATGAACCAGCCATAGTCCATCCTTCTCACACCTCCTGCCACTCCTGCTTGGGAGGATACTGGCAAATAGACTAACCCCGGAAGACCCATGGCTCTTCCTTAATTTGAAACCATGCCACAGACCTTTACCAATGATCTACAGACAATGAGCCAAACCACTGTGTCCCTTTGCCTGCTCATATAATTTCTGCTGCCCTTTCGCCTGATGGCCTTCTCCCAAACAAGCACGCTCCCAAATTCTCCTCGCAGGCTAATGCATTGCATCCCGGCCAGGGAAGAAGTGGAGCTCACCCGTGCAGGTTTATGTGCTTTGCATTTCTTATTTGATTCCCTGTATATTGTTTTTAATCAATCTGTAGATTTCTTTTGTCAGTAGTAATTAGACTGGAACATTTCCCTCCCCAGGGTGCAGTTCTGTAGGATAATGCTTTTCATTAATAGATATGGGGAAAGTACAGAATGTGGTGAACTTGGGTCTGAACATACGTCTATGAAATGGCAAGCTAATGAGTTAATGTCTGGGTAGGAAAGGGGGGAGGGCATATGGAGAAGGCCAGAGGGCTGCTGTCTGAAATGGATCTCTCTTCTACCCTCAAGTAGAGTGCTCTGGATACAGCAATTACTGCAAGCTGTTCCACAGACCAGATAAACAATGAATCAAAGCCAGGCTAGTGGTATCAGAGCTCACGCATGAGGAAGATGCATTATAGAGCATTCAATTATTATATTTGCTAGCTCCACTTGTGAATTAGCCGGCTACGATAAATGTTATCATGCTGTTGTTTGCTCTGCATTTCTCAAAGTGAACTAAAAGACAACACAGCTTGGAACTGTGAATATTAATTACAAATGAAATTGCAACATTAATCTTTCTTTTTCCTTTCTCCCTCCCAATCTGTTGTGGGTGTTAATGTATGGCAGCACTCCTTACATGGTCAGAAAGCAAGGTGAGGGAGGGCTTTGGGATGTTTGTTAATTACAATATTCACATAAGGAGAGACAATGAAGGCTGAAGGCTCCAGGGATAGTATTTCTAGCCTAAAATTAGCAGACAGCTTTGGATGACTGGATTCCATAAAGAATGAATTATACAGGTTGACTCTTGTCTGAAGGTCTTTCTGCTCTCCATTAGGCTTAGGAAACCTTGTTCATGGTAAGCACCAGCTGGACACACTGATACAGTACCTAGCAGCAAACAGCAAAAGGCTCACATTCCACTTTCAGTAAAGGAGTACAAATCAGGACTCATTGTATTGCACCCGAATCAGTTGGGTGACCACACTGGAAATCCGCGTGAGAACACAAATAGCCTTATAGTGTTTTGATTGCTCTGTAGCTTGCCACTTCACAGCAATATAAACCCACCAACTTCAGAAAATAGTCCAGCAAGAGCCAGCTCAGCAGCTGCACCAGAGCACCAGCGGCAGAGCCAGCTCAGCACCTGGGTTATGTGCAAACCCAACCATCATGCATTTCCTATGTCTGCATTCTCCAGCACCCACAAGGAGAATCTTTGTGGAGCTCCCAGTGAAAGAGGGACACAAATGCTGAAAGCTCCTCAATTCAAAGCTTTATTTTGGACTTTTCCCCAAAAGGAATATTGACGTGTGCATGTACAGGACTTGGACATTTGGACAAAGGACAATATGCTTTGACTGAGAATCAGTCAGGGGCTTTGGAGAAGCTACTTTGAAGAAAAGGAAAAAATAAGAGTAACAATCACGGAACAATTTACAGTTAAAGACTTGGGGCCAGTTTGAACAAGTTTAGCTTTAGAAAAGCACCCACTGGCTTCAGAGGAAGGTTCTGACACGCCAGGCTTTAGAGAAAGGAAGAGTTTGCTTACATCCTACTGAGCCCTTGCACTTAGGAGCAGCGCTAAAGGAAATAGCATGACTTAACATAATTTATCACAGGCACCAGCACTGCTCAGGATGGGCTGGCTGAATAAAATCCTGATTTCAGTGAAGACAGCTGCAAAAACCTGACCAGAGGATCAAGAACTCCATGAATCCCCTTACCAGCAGCAATCAGTGAAACAGTTGATAGATCTTGACTGAGCAGAGGTCAGTCAGTCTCCCAGACTGATTCTACCCATATCAAAGCACAACAGCCTTCAGCATCACCTCACTGTGATTTCAACTGGAAAGAACATAACGAGCCCTGCTGTTGACAATTTCTTTCTTTCCATCTTTCTTTTTGCCCTCCTACTACTTTTCTGGGTGAAAGTTCCTCTGCCATGTTCATTACCTACATCTTAAATAATTGCAAACTGTATTTTGGCAAAGGGTACCATCAGTTTTCATAGTTTTAATTCAGCCTCTGAGCTCAGATTAGCTAGCATAAGAGTCCCAGAGCACCTTCCATCCGTAATCAATTTCTCCATGCCCAATGTCATTATTCTACTTGTTTTGATTTTGGTGTATTGTTATGATGGCTCATCCTTTTTATACACTTTATCTTGCTGAAGTTCCCTAAATAAAGTTTGATATTAAGGTTAGGTGACAGGCAGACTGGTCAGAAAAGCAGGGGTTTTTTTTTTCAGTTCTGGGAGTGTTGTGCACCTCTAGTTGATGAAAGTAGTGGCGGTGTGATTGTCATTGTAATTTGTGCAATATTCCAGTCAGTAAGTGTCTTGTTGAAATATGCATTAAAAAGTCTATAACATTAGTGTAATGGAGACACTCCAACACATCTCTCTGGTCTGGCTTCCTCATAAAGATTTTAAATGACCATCTTAATTAGATCCTAATATGAACAGGAATATTACATAAAGCTAAATGAGGACATAAACTTCAAGTGAAAGCTACATCCACCCAAGTCCCTGCCCTCTGGTTTGCACACACCAAATCATTCGGGAACACTTTCATCCTCCATTTTGGTTCCACTGACTGGGTTTTTTTAAGCTTTTAGCAACAAATGATGCATCACAAAAGCTTTCAAATTTGTCAGAGAAAACAAGAAATTACCTTGCTTAGGTTTGAATCACAATAATCTTGATTACTGCCCTGGCATTTCTTTGGTCGAAGCATTAGGAAACTAACGAGACAACCTACAATACAGTAGATTAACGTGGCCACTTCTCTCTTGCCTTTTTTTTTTTTTTTAAATGTTGCTGATTTTGCCCTAATGAGCTGTTACAGAGGAGTCCAGACAGGATTCTACTGATGAAGGTCACTGTACATCATCTCCATTCATTAACAACAAAGAATGCATTTTGGACCTTTGAAGTAACATCCAAACACCCCTTCTAGAGCTGTCCCATTACAGTCCTCCCTGTAAAGCATATGTATATGTACAAAGTTCTGGCAAGGCAGCCCCAGTTAGATCAGTCAGGATCTTCCTTATGCAGTGACGAAGACCAAGAGGAGACTTGTGCCTGCATTGTTCTATTAAGTTTCCTCTTTTGTTTCCATATCACAGTATGCTCAGTCAAAGCTTTTTTGGTGCTTCACTGATCAAACTGATTTTTCCCTTTGATGATAATACGAAATATGGTAGGATAATAGGGTTGTTATATAATCGAAGTCGACAGCAGGGAGCTAAATTTGTGTTGTTTTGATGAGGAGCACATTAGTGTGACACAAATAGTCTAATCTGATTTATTATTATTATTTCTAATGTTTAATAATCGGGAAGGGTAGGGGAAATGAGACTCTGGGGAATGCGAGTGCATCACAAAGTGATAGCAGATGTGGGTGTGCTACGGAAACACAGGTTAGGTGTTTTGGGTATTAGGATGCCTTGTCATAAGCAGCCCCACTACTACCTGCTTCTAGCTGAATTTCAAAAGAGCAAGTAGCAAGTAAGAGAGGTTGTTCTGAAAGAAATAGTGTCTTAAGTGGAACAAAGCTAATAATGTACCAGAGAAAATATTTTGTGAAAAGCAGTGTTGTGGGAGGAAAGCTGGTATTCATGTAGGGCAATAAGAAGTCAGAGACACAGCAGACAAAAATCAGCTCACCTTTCACTGACTGATTTTTCATGTGTAACTGAAAAGCTGGGATTAACCTTGGACAAAAGCTTCCCTTGCACGATACCCTCTGTTCCAGCTCCAGGCAGCCCAAGTCAGTATTCACACATCAGTCAAGAACCAAAAAACAATGAAAGAGAGAAGCATATTTAGCCTGGTGTACTGATGTGTACTCATGAGGGTCCTTGCATTTGTGGCTGCTCACAAAGCAACGTCCTGCAAGAGCTCATGCAAACATCTCAATGCGTGGAGTCTTGCAAAGGCAATGCCTTGCCGCTTCAAAATCTTGGGTGTAACAAAAATATAGATTGGACAGAACTGCAGGTTCTTCAGGCAGAAAATAAAAATAAATAAACATATTTTAAAATCCTAAGCAATGCAGATACATTTTAGCAAAACACTTTCCCACATACACGGTCATTACAGCTTTTAGACTTAAAAGTGTCACTACGGACACCTACTCTGGCTCCTTCATATCGACACACATAGATTTCTTCAACCATGTCCATAAACTTTGACTAAGCTAAAGCAGAGCTTTTATAAAGCTATTGAGTTTTAATGCAAAGACTCTAAGTGGCTGATAACCCATGACATGCCAAGGTCAGTTTCTCCCCTGGTTAAATACACCATGTATTAAAATTTACTCTTCATTTATGGTTCCAGAAGGAAGATTTAGTAAAAATTAGCTAGAGTATGTAACAGCTTTGAACTTCTGGAGTTCAATGTGATTTGTAAGACATTAAATATTATTTTTATATGCAGCAGAAATAGAATTTCCCTCTGTTCTTGAAGGAAAAATAGGACAAAGGTAACCAATACTTTATATGATGTAATATGTTTTCACAAAACTGTTTAAATTCTTTTGCTGAAAGTCCTTTTACAGTTCTCCTTTGGTAGGCAGAGAGAATTTCACTCGAGTTCTGCAAAATCCCAAACTTCTCCTGCATTTCGCCAGTGTCAGATACATCCAGCAGTCGTACACAATACAGAAGTGTATTTTCCTGGCATTCTTTTTCTTACTTCCTTAGCAGGAAAAGAAACCTACATTTATTTGCACTTCTGGGATGCCACAGGCAAAGACTAGAAAAGTGAATCTAGGCAGTACTGTGAACCCTGTGGGTCACCCTCATGGAAACCTGCTTCTAGATGCCAATCACTGCGGTGGTTTAACACATCCTGAAACTGCTTTTCTAGGTACCCTTGCTTCAGTACCTCTGCCATCAGCATCTGCCTTAGGACATGGGACCAGCAGCACAGCGTTAATGCACCCAGCGTGCTGTCCTACTGTGCTGAAGGATGTTATCCCTGTACGTTAGGCAGAAAAAGTCCATCCTCATCCATCCTCGTTAAGAATCCTAAGTTATTTCTTCTACTAATCTTAATGGAGGTTCTCATGCCACACAAATTTATAAGCCCAAAGGAAGCTGCATAGGGGAGTCAATGTCATGGATACTTGCTTTTCATTTCCTTGTTGAAACACAGATATGGAAATTAGGAGAACATGAACGTATCTATCTGATATAGCTAATAATTTAAAGCCAGGGAGAAAAGAACAGAGGAGGAATGACATTCCTCATTCCTCCCTATTAATGCTCTTTATAGATGCCTCTTTGAAAGGGTATCAACATCCATCAGCACACAGAGCTCAGAGCTGGGACTTGTACAAGAACACACCATCTAATTTAAGAAAACAAAAGAGATTATTGCTTTTACACTGAGAGCACAAGATGGTTGAATCAGAAGGAGGTGATTAGTGCCAAAAAAAGATGGGATTTGTATGGCAGCTTAACACGGAAGGTGATTTAAAAGATAGGATTAAATCAGAGACAAAGGTGCAGGTTCATAAAACTCTCAGTCCTACCCCTGTCAAATCAAAGGTAAATCTGCCAAAGCACTAAATCCCATGTAATCATTGCAAATTCCTATTGTCTTAAAAGGGAGCTGGATTAGGCCTCTAATTCGGTTCTGTAAAGTCTGTTTGGTCCAGATGAACAACCGAGAGATGGACAACCTCCAAGGAACAACTCTATGACATGGTCTCAACATCCTCCACTACGACTTGCCAACGCAATCACTCCCAATGTTACCCTGCAAACACTGGAGTAAAAGTGCTTTTGCCCATTAACTGCGAAATGCGTTTTGCCTTTCTGCCTCGCAAAAAAGCAATACCACATCTAATCTCACAAGTTCCCAGTGAGCCAAACACAAGATACTGTCCCTTGAATTCTTCCTGAGACCAACAAAGGCTTTCCATTATTTACAAATCAAAAGCATTTAGAGACAATCATCTTTATTTTTTTATTTAAAACAAGGAATGCCCTGTCACTATTATGTAAGAAAAAAATATAGATCCAGCTATTTATACCCATCCTAATCCAAGCATTCAAAAAAATATAGTTCCTATTCATGCAGGTAATTGCTGCACAAAATAATAATAATAATAATAATAATAATAATAATAACAATAATAATAATAATAATAATAATAATAAAAAAAAATAACAAAATACTCTTTAGTTCCAACAATTCTCTCAATTTATCTTAAAAATCCCACTTTCAAATTGTTGGAACAGTTGAAAATGATAAAAGTAAATATAGTTAAATCAATAGGATTATTTGCTTTTGATTATTAATTCCATTGCTAGTTTTTCTTTGTTTTTATTATGCATACCAGTTTTACAAAGTGCATGCTTTATTTTTTTTTTTTTTTTTAATTTTGAACTGGCAAGCTAAAATGATCCATCTTTTCCTGCCTTTTTTTTTTAATGTTAATACAGTCTAAAATCTAGCATTAAAAAATTTATCATGATACACCTGGTATATTGACTGCTTATGGCGCATGCTTGTCTTGGCAAAAAATAAAACCAATTGGCTCCCCTCCCACCCTCCCCGTTCTTTTTGGAAGCAATCTAAAAGTTAAAAGCAGGCTGGAACACAATTGCTTCAAGGGAAAAAAAAAAAATAATACCTGATGCTTTAATTTTTGTCACATGGCACTAGTCGTGGAATTGCCCGCACGCACACGCCCACACGCACACGCCCACCACGCACGCAAGCACGCACGCACGCTGCAACCTGCTCGTGAGGAAAATAGTTTATTAGGTCAGGAGTGCCACTGGCACATGAAGGCTCCCAGCTGTGTGTGCAACTTTGGATTTGGTACCCACTTCACGTCACCTTGAATCCTCTGACATCCACCAAGGGGGTAATGTAAGGCATACTTTGCTGGAACAGTAATAATCCATGCTTCATGCTCAAGAGCTGAGTCTCAGAGGAGGACTGGCTTTCTCTACTCCCTTTGGCCTCGCTCCGTCTCACTCAAGGAACAAAAAACCCAAAACAACAGAGAACTGGGGAAAACAAGGAAAGCAAAAGAAGACAAATCCCTTTAAATGGACTTTCGCCTTTTCATCAGCCTGTGGTTATCTGTAAAGCTGTGCAACCCAGGTGAGATGGAGCTGACAGGAGATGGGAAAAGGCTGTTTTTTAATGTGCTTGGCGAGATCTCCTCTATCTTGTAAGAGATGGAGTGAAAGTACTGGGGGTTCAGCTTTGAGCTGAACGAATTTTGGTGGGACACCACCCGGCTGGTGTACTCATGGGACCTGTAACACATGCAGGAACAAACTGACTGAAGGTCTGTTACTTCAGCCTTGTACCGTGGCCGACCATGCTGGGAGTCCTCTTGGATGTGGATAATCATGCTGTTGCGGTTCCCAGCCAGGGACGCCCGTTCCTCGGCATCCCGCCTCTCGTCCTCGCTGTTCATGGTTAAGAACCTGAGAACAACCAGATTTAGAAATGCCCCAATGACTGTCAACCCCACTAGAATGTACATAAAGCTAAAAGCCACGTAGAGAGGCTTCTTTTGAAGGGCCCCTTTGGTCTGCAGGGCCACATAGTCTCCAAACCCTATCGTAGTCAATGTTATAAAGCAGTAATAGTAAGCGTGGAAAAAGCTCCATTCCTCGTACTGGGAAAAGGCTGCTGCTCCAATGCAGAGTGTTCCCATGCAGGAGAAGAAACCCACAGTGACCATGTTTTCCATGGAGACCTCGGTGCTCCTCATCCCACAGCATTTTTTGATGCGTTTCAAGAGGTACTTGACGAAGGTGTTCATGCGCTCGCCCAAGCTCTGGAACATGACGAGTGTCAGTGGGATCCCCAGGACCGCATAGAACATGCAAAAGGCCTTCCCCGCATCCGTTCCTGGGGCAGCATGTCCATAACCTGGGAGGGGGAATGAAAAGACAGGACAGTCAGCAAGGCAGGTGATGACTACAGCTCCCCCTTCATGCAAGCCATGTGAATCGCAGAGACACTGATGCTGGAGCCAGATCCAAAGCTCCGGGAACATTGCAGCCACACAATCTTCCTATCTCCTCGCCCACATCCTCCATCCGAAGCAAACAAGACACAGAACAACAAAGTTGCACACACAGGAGTGGGAAAGACAAAAGAACGGCCAATCCATCCTACCTCAAAGAACTGTGCAGTCTCCTAAGCAAGATTATATCGCATTCATTTCCTAAAGAAATTTCACATCCATCCCGTATCGCGTGCAATAGCGGAAACATTGGAAATAGGTTGACTTGCCTACAGTATTTTTGAGAGGAGTTGGTGTTGCCCTGTCTCAAAACCAGAGTGCACTGGTGGCATCCAAATTCCGAGTCTGCTGGCAGCACAGAGTTAACAACATCCACAGACCCAATGACCAAAGAAATTCCTTTCCAAACTCTTCCATACTGAGCAAACCTTTCTCCTAGACACGCTATGAAAGCCACCCACTGCTGGAACACCATAGGACTTTAGGGGTTTAATGCCTGCTCTATCTTTAATTATTGAAGAATAAACAACTTACCATCTTGTTTTATAGTTTACAGCTTTTTCAGCTAGTGTGGCAAAGGCAATTTTGTTAGGGTATTAAACTAATCCGGAAGAGAGGATGTAGCATGTTTTGCAGCATAGTTTACAGATAGTAAAATCATGGCTAAACCTTTATTCTAAATCAAACCATAAAGGGTGTGTGTGTGTGTGTCTGTTCTGAAATTATAATTTCACTTTTTCACATCATGGTGCTTTAAAAAATGGCATTTCTTACAGCTAAGATTCTAACTGATAGTTCCAAAGTCTCCAAAATGGGATGGCTGGGACTCACCTGGCCTCGGTGTGCACTGATCACTTGAATACCACTACCTAGACTCCCCTTAAAGCCAATGAATAGAAATATGCACTTCCCAGGTGCAGTTTATCTCATCTACACCTAGGTGTCTAAAGCAGGTCAATGAGTTCTTCTCAGGAGGTGCCCATTTCACTACAGACATTGTAACAGAAGTCTAGGGACAGAACTCAGTTCAGGATTAATATACTTAAATTTTGGTATCTTGTGTGCGTGCTAGGTGCCCAAGCTCCCATTATAGTCAATAAAGATTTAATGAAAACAGCCAGTAGTGAGTTATTTAACTGACCATCCCAAGTCTACCTTATGGCAAGATGAAAGGACGGTACTGACTGTTCCATTGATTGTATTCGTTAGGTCCCCATTAGACTGACTAGACATCTGTTGACTGCCAAAGAATTTAGACACCTACTGCACAGGTAGACAACTACGTGCAAACAGCTGAATGCAGGTGTCTTAATCATGAGTAGAGCTCCACCTTCAGTGACTAGCTCCAGTGTAGGAGCCTGCAGTGTAGACACTGCGGGTTTAGATTGGCTTTATAGAAAGAGGTACCTAACATTATCTGAGACCCCATAGCTATCAGGATATCCATAGAGGGCTGGCAGATGGAACACAGGGCATACAGCAGACCCACATGCTTACAGAGCAGAAGCTAGACAGCACCTGAGATACTACTGAGGCAGACTAGAAGAGCATGGCTATTCTCTGCAGACCATTCCCATTGTACTGCCTCATCCCTGCCCAACACCTTTAGACTCAGGTTATGGACCTGCTGCTCTGAATTTGTCTTATTTTTTTTTAACGTGTTGACACTGCCTACCGCCCCAACCTCCTGTGGCAACAGATTCCAGAAGTTCACTGTCTGCTGCGTAAAAAAGTATTGCATAATTTCAAGAAGGCCTCCTTGTTTCAGCTAAAGCCCATTAGCTCTACTATTAGACTTCTGTACCTACCTTATCCATCACCTGCATGACTTCAGCTAAACTCAGCTTTACCTCTGCCCTCAGTTGTCTCCCATCTGAACTGGAGCCACAGCCCTTTTAGCTCATATAGCAGAAATCACATGCCTTTGATGTCCTTCCCTGGACCTTCTCTAGCTCTATCCCATTATTTCTGAGGGCAGAGATCAGAACTCTGCATAGCCCTGAGGATGTGAGAGCACCACAGAGTCTGCAGTATTGCTAGAACAAAAATATGAACACCAGGCAACCTTCAAGATGAAAAGCAACAGTGGACAGGAAAATAAAATGAGAAAACCAGCAAGAATGCCCTCCAAAAAGCATCAGGTATTTCCTTAGCTCAGTTGCTAGCTGTTGGCAGATGGATGGGATGCAAAAACCAGTCTACAAAGAAGCACATAAATCAAAACAGGAAGTTCTTTTTAGGTTACAAAACAAAGAGATTCACCTGTTGTATTGGGCCAGGTAGCCTGTTCATCATAAAAAAGCATTTCCAAATTAGCTGGAAAGGGAAGTGTCTTCAATAGATTGATGCTGGGTTTGTTCCACCTGACTGTCCCTCAATAAAGGCTATAATTGCCTCTCATTACTAAGATCAGCTTTTGAACTACAGGGGTGTTAATTAAACCAGGGACATCTTCCCATTTTATAGCTTTAGTTACAGCTGATAAAGAGAAGGAAAGCTTCAGAAAATGTGATTTTCCAGATGGTTGCAGAGATGGCAGTTGGTAGAAACAGCTTTCACTTCGGGTTCTAAAGAAAATGGTTGGGGTGAAAAAAGATTTCTTTTGATATCACTATATCCCTCTCTCCAAAGGTATCCACAGAGACAGTTTACGGAGGTTATAAAACATTAATATTATATGCTGACACACTATCTTCAGTTGAATTTCTAAGATTTGTCACAGACTTTGTAATTAACTTGGGACTCACAGCTCTCCCACAAGATAGGAGTATATCCATATCCCTGTTTTACAGAAAGGAAAGCACAGACACAGGCTATAATTTCTCTCCTATCCACATAGGTAGACAGAATATCCAGAAATTCTGATTTCTATTCTGCCCCACGTCACACTCACTTTCCACAATATCAGATAAATGTCTTTTACCGTATTTTCACCATGAAGCTGGGGTAAAGAAAGTACTTTATTCATGAAGCTGTAGTAAGACTTTACAAACAGATTCAAGTACAGGGGATCAGAGTCATATATTTCTCCAGTGCAATATGGCTTTAAATAATAGGCACCTCAGTCATTGCTTTTAGCACTCTGAAATGAGGGGTTTCGAAATACACCAAAGACAGACTTAACTCTCCATAACTTTAGCATTACAGAATCTATCCTGCCATACAGAGAGCAATACATGAAAAGTAAACTCCAGCAAGTGCATGTTCTCTGAAATTCAGTAAATCTCAAATTTAAAACAAACCACTGTCTTCTTAACATCAGAGACTGCCTCTGAGAAAAATGAGAAGGTCAGTAATTGCCAGGGGAAGAGGGACACAGAGGATCATTAATGCCGGAAAATAGCCCTCTGCAGTGCACTGGGTCAGTCTCCACGTAGTTGGGTTTTACTTGTGTCAAGGCAGAAGCAGAAGCAACTGCCTTGGTAGCAGATTTCAGCTACCAAAATTCAGCCTAAGTTCCTCTACAAGAATGCCACTGCCCTTTACCAGAGTATAAAGTGATGACTCCATGTGAAGCATAAGAAACACAAAGCTTAAAGAGAAATAGAAAGGTTAAGCATGACATTGGTATTTCTCACTCTTCTGTGGTGAAGAAGAAAAATCAAACAGAAGACCTTAAAATTAGGTATAGCAAATGCATCCCCTAACAGGCCATGGGGCTGAGGTAACAGTAAGAAAGGTAAAAATGGAGTTTTACATTGGACCACACCTAGGTAAATATTACCTATACTACTCCAGTACACTAACCAGTTTGCTGAGGTCCCACAATACAGCAATATGACCACAGCACGCACAGGTTTGTCTGATATTTAATGATAGATAATTTGAATGATCAAGGACAGTCAAAATAACTCTCACCTTGATTGGAAGTGATGTCATTAGTACTCTCCCTTTCATAATACCTCCCAGC
Source organism: Phalacrocorax aristotelis (assembly GCF_949628215.1). Lineage (NCBI taxonomy): Eukaryota > Metazoa > Chordata > Aves > Suliformes > Phalacrocoracidae > Phalacrocorax > Phalacrocorax aristotelis. The sequence goes on from NC_134277.1 coordinate 162,912,310, forward strand.
TGCTTAGGCTTTCAAGACAGAGCTCATCCGGGTTGGCACTGAGAAGAATAGTTTGGCATGAAGAAATGTCATGTCTCAGAGTGCTACTCCAATTCTGGACTGCAGAGCATCAATGCATCACCAAAGCCGTCTCCTTCCAGTTATGGAAGGGCTGGGCTACAGACATCAAGCAGAACTGCAGGGCGGTGTAGGCAAGGAATGAAAAGGGTCAGAAAGAAAGGGCTGACACCAAATGGGTACTCTGTTGAGGTCTTCCCTGCCTTTGATTTTTCCAGGCCTTGTCTGTTCTCTGGTGAAAAACTCTCAAAGACCATGTGCATCTATATGTAATTCTAGAAAAAAAGGGAATACTATTTTCTTGTTTGCCGGATTATAAAATCATAGAATCATAGAATTATTAAGGTTGGAAAAGACCTCTAGGATCATCAAGTCCAACTGTCAACCCAACACCACCGTGCCTCTTAAACAATGCCCTGAAGTGCCACGTCTGCAGGTTTTTTGAACACCTCCAGGGATGGTGACTCCCCCACCTCTCTGGGCAGCCTGTTCCAGTGCCTGACCCCTCTTTCAGGGAAGAAATTTTTCCTAATACCCAATCTAAACCTCCCCTGATGCAGCTTGAGGCCATAGCTATGAAAACCTGGGGAAAACCCACTCAGCCTCTTTCAAAGCCTATTTTTCCATGGTGCCTTTCAGATGAAACATAAAGAGAAACTCCTTATTACAATCCATACGAGGGCCATCCAGGAGGACAACCCAAATAGGTTTCTCTCACTTCTAAAGGGACATTGAGCTGGGCTGCCAGGCCACAGCTATAGCATGCAGTGGAACACTGTGCACAGCTACCCTGAATCCAACAGTGACCACAAGCAGATGGCTGGGGAAAAGTGTAGGAATTATATAATTATATGTGACATTTCCCCCAAGTATTCATGTACCCAGCTTCATCATTTGGAGCTCACGGTTTTTCTAAGCCAGATATGGTTTCACTGGTTTTACTAATGCACAATGGATTTCTCTTCCATGAGCTTGGGCATTGTCCCTTGAACGTGTATAAACTTTTAGCACCTGAACATCCTATGGCAAGAAAGTCCATAGATTGTCCATGTGTTCTTTAAAAAAATCACCATCGTGTCTTTACTTCTCTCCCATTACTATCATCTGATGTCCCCACCTACTCTATGGAAGACATGAGACTATTCCCCTTCTTTGCGTCACTCATGATTTTATGGACATTTTATCAACAAAAATGCCGTGCTGGCAGTCAGGCCCTAAGCAAATATCTTTGGCACCGTATAGCCTCACGTGGACAGACCAGCTTGCTTAGATCTATAACAGTGATCTTTGCACCATGCCTAGCTGCAGGGTATAGACAGGCCCAGGACATCTGTCTTGCCCTCCAACCCAAATTCTCTTTAATGCTTTGCTTCTGGTGCAAAAAGGATCTCAATAAGCAACTTAATGCTATTGCAATGATGCAGGCTGCCTGGAATAAGTAAATCCATAACAAAAATAAAACATTAGGGGAAAAAATCCTGAATACTTTCAGTGTGTTGCATCTACACAGTAACCACGTCCAGTACTGCAAGGTGACATCTGCTCTAGCAAACTAAGCTGGGACAAGGGATCGATTCCACTACCAACCCACGATTGTCCACACTCTTAAATCATTAGCACAGTTCCTGTCATGGCTTTATCCTGGACCAACCAGCACTGTCACAGGCAAAGTCCATGCCTGGTCCACCCGTGGAGGTTAACACTGGCCAGGGACCACTGCAGCAAAGCACCACTCTGGAGCAGTAGGTGTGTTTAGCTGTTACTGACGTTCTCCATGCCATCCCTGCTGGCCTCGTGTCTTACAAAACACAGGTTCTGCTCTACTTCATAGGATAGAAGGAGCCTGCATGGTGCAAAGCACTAGGCTATGTCAGAAATTGGGAGAGGTTTGTCTCTAGAAGTGCACTGGTACCAAGCCAAATACATGGTCAGTGTTAAAAAATAAAAATTAAATGCGGCAGTGGTAAGTTATTTATAGATCGCGTTCCGGCCAGTGTGTAGCTGCAAAGTGTCTACGCCTCATTCACATTCACAGTCAATGTACAACAGGTTTTAGATGTCTTGAATCAACACTCTGCGTTATTCATGAGGGATACTTTATTTCTCTCAGGAGCAGGTTCCTTCCTTCATTCATCTACACATCACTCATGCCCATGATGGACATTTGGGCCTGGTTGTCTCTGACAACAGCCTCTGGAAAGAAATAAACTACTCCATCCCTGTGACTCAAACCTTTCTTACTCATGCTGGCAGCAGTCCTGGCCGTGAGATAATGAAAAGAGGATAAAGGCACCTGTTACTCAGATGGGCACGCATAATTCAGATTAAAACATCTTCCTGATGTCACACACTTCACTTCAGAGGTCCACCTACGTCAGAGAAACTGCCACAAAGAACAGGCTGGCTCTCCGCTGGATTTGCTGCTCATGCTTTCAGCAGGGAGAAGAAACAGTGTGGCCTTCGCAGTGCAGATGAAAGAGGTTTCAGTAGGGATCAGGAAGATACTTCATCTAACTAACCGGTAGTAAACTTATTTACCAGGACAAAGGCATTCTTCTGTAAGGAAATTGAGAGCACATTACGGATGCTGCTGTACGTGGATGGAAGTTGCCATGTAACTACACCAGCCTCCTGGCACACGAGCACTACTGACTGCTCCCTCTTCTCTCTCCCAGATGTCTGGGCTCTCCCTGAATCCCTGAATCCTGCTGCCAGGATTCCTTTCTCCCAATTCTTTCTCCCAAAACATCTCCAGGACTCCTTTTTTCTTTCATTCCCTTGTTAGCCGATCTCACATGAACTGAATAATCTCTCTTAGTTTGCACAGCTTCCCCTTCCATGCTCAAAGACAGTCTCTAGCATCAGGTCGAAGTGTGGGACATGGCTCCTTACAGGAACACACAGCAATAGGGGTTGATATCATCCCACGTTGTGAAGTCATGGGCATTGTGTGAGAGGAGGAAGGATGTGCCAATCCCAGGTGCGACCTCAGATCCAAAACCCTGCTACAAGATTGGCACAGCCTCTCACCCCAGCTCATCCCTGCTCTGTTATGACTCCTTCCATGTCCTGACTGCAGGGGTAAGGCCACGTCACCTTGGAAATTACTCTCATCACTTTGCATTGTATCAAGACCTGCAGAAGACCTCCTATTCTGGGCAGTAGAGACACAGCAGATTTCCCTCAATTTATTCTCCCCAGCACGAGCACAGATGTCTCTTCTTGATCTTGGAACCAAACTTTCAAGATGTTCAGCGAAAACAGCTTCACAACCAGCTCTGACTGGCTGGGCAGGCACACACATGGCACAGGCAGTGTCCAGCAAGGAAAAGAGGACGTGAAGAAATGGCTTCTTTCTGTGATCTGCTGACCGGCAGGTGAAGACTCAGCCAAAGCCAGTCTTCTTGCAGGCGGGAGGCCAGCCCTGACCCATGCGCATCTTGAGTCAGGACAGACAACCGCCTCGGCCTCAGAAACTACCCCCAGCAGTGATTTCTGTAAGTTCAGCAGGCATGCTGAATCTACTGCCTGTCAGCAAACTCAGTGTATGACAGCCCAAAGGCAGAGCTGAAGGTCTCATCCAAAACGATGTAAAAGTCTGAAAATTGCTGCTGAGTCAGCACGATGCCAGCTTCCATGCCACTCATCCCTCCACCAGATTTCCTCACTCTCTCCATTGGTCTGGCCTGCAGCCATCACACAATACCTCCTGCCTTATGAAACCTGAACCTTCTGCTCTGGAGTATTACCCATACTAATTTTTTTTTTCCTGTAGCTTCTCTTCCAGCCACACAAAGTTGCAGTAAATACCTACATGGTGAATGCTTTGCATTGCCCAAACTGCCTATTGGCATCAGTTCCCTCCTGATTGTTAAACCATGTCCCATTGGAAGATACAAGCGTAGGAAAACTACTACATCAAGCGTGCTTGTGCAACTGCTTAATAACACAGCCCCGAACTCCTACAGCCATGATGGAGCAAGAACTGAGGCCATCAGCTGTGACAGCCTTCTGGGTAGTCCTCCTGTGGGTCCAGCTTGGGAAGACAATACGTTTCTCACATTACCTTAGTGGTCCAAAGGCAACAATTTAATTTTTTGAAACACAGTCATGCGCCGCCATCCCCATTTCTGATTCAGGGTAAGACTTAGGACTTCAGGTTTACGTGGTTTCATCTAGGGATCACACATAATAGAGTTAGGCGTTCCCCATAAGAAGTTGACTGCCTTGAGAAGACTTCTCTTGGATTCTTAGAGGATCGAGGCAAATAACATGTTCTAGTCCCAGTAAGGCTTTTGGTAAAGTCACCTCCGTGGGACATGTTGAAGAACTGTTTCAGAGGTTCTCAGACTGCTTAGACTGGGCTTTCCTCCTCCTTCCCTGCCTGGACTCCACCACCAGCATGTACATGGGATAGTCTTCCCTATGTGCTGCTGGATGCCTGCCTGGGGTGGTAAGGGGACAAATCAGTTCAGTTCATTGGGGCAGAGTAATTGGAAGTGCTGTTCATTCAGTAGTGTGCCTGGCAGAGGTGTGTGCCCAGGCAGTTTCCACCCTCCCCACAGCTGCAGAGACCTGGGGGCTTCTCTGCTTCCCGTGAAAAAATCTTGTATTCCTCCTGAACTTATAACCCCTTGGGACACAGCTCCCCTGTTTTGAGAGATCTTGCTTCTGGCTAACAGGGAAGCACAGATTTGGTCACAACAGTTGGCCCTTGCAGATACCCACCGGGTTACTGGATGAAGGAGGTTTACAAGTTTAAACCAAGTCATAAGAAACTCTTCTTTCTCTAAATAGTTCTGGTTTTGTTCTCATTTCTTGATAAGGATGAGCCACCTCTATCTATTTCTCTGCCCATCTGTCTTTCCTACCCAGTAGCTTTGAAGCTGCTCACCAATTTCCACCACTTAGAAGAAGCTGTAATGTGAACTTGGTACTAACCTGTTCTGCTGGGCCTGCCATCTGGCCAATCCGTGAATATGCATAAAAGGGCCAAAAAATCAACACACACATAATGCAGACTCAGCTGCAATGCGATCAGCTCTTTCTCTGGCCAGTTACAGGAAAGAAACAGGACCTGGGGGTCCTGCAAGGTGGGGTAAGATGTAGGGGCATGGGAGAGGAGTGCAGGAATAGGACGTCTTTGTCACCTTATCAGACAGCCTGTGATGGAATACCTATCTGCCTGTGAGGATGAAGATGCAGATTAGGGTTCAAGAGAACTGGGGGGTGTTCTGGAGTGCACAGGAAACCAGGCTTGACCACTGCTGGTGCTCAAGAATTTACTTGTTTCTAGCAAAAGACAAAACTTGAAAAATATTGCTTTAAAAAAACAACATATTTGAGAATTCTGCATTTGTGTTCTTTTTTTTCTGTTGCACATGAACCTTTTCCATTTGTTCTGTCTAAAATTTACACTATAAAGAGTTTTACTAAAAAAGTAAATGAGGGAAAGTGGAAATTTTCAAATGGCCACATGAAACCACTGACAATCTTACTGCTTATCTATATGACACAGAAGACATGCTTACCTCAAACCTCCTCTTGTTGAACTTAGACAGCTCTACTTTTACAGCTTAGATAAGAGAGGTCTGCAATCACGGGCAATTCTTTTGAATAAGATGACAGAGCATCCGAGGTAATTGCCACCTGGGGTACGGCCCCCCAGGAAATCAAGGATGCCAACACTTGCCAGTTAATTTTGTCCAGACAAGAAAATGTTATCTCAACTCTGTGACTTCCTCTGCTTCAGAAAAGAGTCTGGGAAGAGGGAAGATGTTTGTCTCCAGCTCTGTGAGGAGACTAGTATTGAAAACAGGTGATTTCAGCCACGTTTCTGGTATATCATTTCCCAGCTCCTCCCGAAACCAACAGCAGCTCTGTTGGGGATTTCCAGCTGGGCAGTAGTTGGCAGTTCCCTGGACTGCAGCTGAGCCTGGCCACCTTTCTGAAGAAATCAACAGTGGTACAAATCAGCAGCCAGGCATACCACCAGGAGAGCATGTGTGCATCACAGGGACACAGCAAGACAGATCAGCCAACAAGCTGGATTCCCATAACAGCAAGAAAAACAATCCTCCAAAGGCCGAGGACAAGCAGGTTGACCATGACTCTTTGAGTTCATACATCTTGGGAGCTTTTTGGTAAGCACCATATGATCAGGTTTTCTGAAGCCTGCACACCACCAGCTCAGCGTAAAACCTTTGCACCTGGACCAGAGCATGTTTTATATCTTTTTGGCGCTGAGATACCTGACTGCACAAAGCCCTGTAGCCCTTCTGAATCAACATTTTCCCGTGCTCTCCATTTCTGACTATCCCTGCATGCATTTCCTCCCCTTCCTCCTCTCCATTTTGTTCTCTGAAACAGAGGATTGACCTGAGGCTCACACCACATCTAGTCCCAAGACAAATCATGCCCAGAACAAGTTCTCAATCTGAAGAGAATCGTAGCAACCGCTAGGAAAAGACTTATCAGGTCATGTTATCCATTCCCAGGGGCCGGCATATGATTGTTCCCTACAACATATTCTCCAGGGCTTTGTCCACTTTTGTTTAAATGACTGAAATAACAGGGTTTCTGCTCTTTCCCTTTGGAAATTATTCCCCTGTCTAGCAGATCCAGCCATTAGGAAGGTTTTTTTGATACACAGCCTGTATTTTTCTTATGCTGTCTTTTATCACAGTGTTCTTTTATAGTCCTCAGTCCAACACACCTCATTTCTCTCCATCATTACTTGCTTTTTTACACTTCTTGGAGATAGCCACAGCTTCATCCCTTAGTCAACGTGAGCTATAAGCAGAGCTCTTTGGTGCGGAGTCCTGCAGAAGGAAGACAATAGGTGTTTTACAACAGATACCTAGATTGAGATTTTAAATGTCTCTTCAGAAGCATCTCCTTATGCGATCACTTTTTTTTTTGCACTTGTTTGAGAACCCTCTTGCTCTTCAGAAACTTCCAGGACGTTTGCTAGAATTCTGCACAGACCTTATAGATGCAGGACCATGGTAGCAGGGTTATCAGTTTCCTGGACTGCAAAATGTCCTCTTTGGGTATGTAGATCTGACTGGTCATCACTATAACATTATGTCCTCATTGTATAGCCAACTTTTCCTGATGCTGTCATTTCTTTACATCTCAAAGGCTCCTTCTACTGTATGTATGTGACTGCAATAAGCATTATTTTTCCTCAATCTCCTCCATAAATAGCCTTCTTGGGCCATTTTAATAGTTTTCTGTAACTGATTTTGGTTGCTCCCAGTTTATTGGCAATGGTCTGAGACCTGTCCATGAAGGAGGAAGGGAGGAAGATGAAGGACTCACCACCTGCAGGATGATTCAAACAGCACTCTGGGAGATCAGGGGAAAATACTTCAGGAAGAAGTGTAGGGGCTCATGTCTTAACCATGAGACCAAAAATGAATAGATTTCTTCTTCCTTTACCATGTTCTGACAGCAGAAAAGGAGCATGAGAATTTTCTGATTTCCCCTTGTTCAAAGGCTTAGTTCTTTTCAAACCAAAACCACATCAAGTCTGAGCCTTCACAGGGTTAACAGGATTCTGCTCTCAGACCTGCTGAATGCCAGACAGCGCTCTAAGGCTGACTCTGCCAGGGTTTAAGAAGCTGGATCTCAACAAAAACCCTGCTAAACAAACATTACCGAAAGCCAGCACGCAGCAGAGTGGCTCAAATCGTTAATGCTGTAGTGATCACGTCCTCTGTACCTGTGATGTCATTATCCACTGCAGGCCACAGAGCTCTGGCTGCAAATCAGTGTGACATCAAATGCTGTCAGAGCTGGTATCGTAAAACGCAGCACATCCAGTGAGAGACACAGAGTGGCACTTAGAGAAGTGGTTCAGCTGTGATTTCACTGAAGCAATTGCATTTTGCCTCTATGACTCTCCTCTCTATGCAACTAAAAGACTTAGAAGAGCACAGACAACTTGCCATGAGTTCGCTCGCCCATCTATTTTTATTTTGTGCTGTATCTACTGCAGACTGTTCCCATGAGGAAGAAAAATAGGGTATCTTTCAAACTTTTAGAAAATACTAATAGGCACATGGTATTTTGAGCAGATTCTCCTTTCAGCTGTTTGAGAAACCAGGGCTTCCCCATCTAAAAGGAGAGCTAAAGGAAGGGTTAGCAATTCCCACTGTGCTCAATCTCGGTCCTTGCTAGAAAAACATGCCAGCAAATCAATCAGGAGACATCAGTTTTACTACTACAGATAAGGTGGTACAAGGTCTGATCTAGGCAAAGTTAGACAGATACAGAAGTGCTTCTTCCAGGGCAGTGTGTGTCTCAGGAGGTGAACAGCTGAATGTGGAGGAACCACCAATTCCTCTTCCCTCTGCCTTGCTTCTCATTCTCTGTCCCTTCATGACCACAGTAAGGAATTAGCCAGATGGACACAAGTTTTCCTGCTTCTAGATATTTGCAATCATAGACTTCTTGACACCAGTTACAGCATTTGTCATACCCTTCTCTGAAAAAAGCACTTCCAAACACGTCTTCTGACTCTGGCTGGCTGCAGTTTTGGCCAAGGCTATTTTCCCTGCAGACACTCTAATTTTGCAGCAGCCTTAAAAACTGAAACCTGGCTTCAGTGTTCTAACAGCCAAAGTTAGTCCATCATATTTTCCCCCATTACATCACATATAGACCGAGCAGTGATTCAACTGGATTTATAGATAGATTTCGTCAAAAAGGTACATGTATTTCATTAAAAACTAAAAAGAAAAAAAAAACCATTTTGTTCAAATGCTTTGCTTTGAGCTTATTGTTACCAACGTACAATTTTTTACTCCCAGAACAGACTTACGCTTGAAAGTACAAGCAAAAAGAGATTTCTCAATTTTCCTTTACAAATCGTGTGTTCTGTCGACTGTCTTTGAGAAACTGAAATAATTCAACCAAAACGCTTCTGTGAAACAAGAAGTTCAATTCTTATTGAGAAAGCATTTTGGAAGTTGAATGGAAGTTAATGGAAATATATTGCCCAGCTCTACTGTCCTGTTCAGTTTCACGTTGAGCCAGTACTAACTTTGAGGTACATTTATCCTCGGACTGTGAAGACAGAAGAGCTGAGCTGATGTGAAGGTCAAAGTTTTGCAACACTGTTCAGGGTTGTCTATGGGAAGATTTGCTTGAATTGCAGTATCAAGGTAATTACACCACTGGAGCTAGACCAGTCTAACTCACTGGGTTGGCACTTATGTATGAAGCCACCTCATCTTTTTTTCTGATAGCAACTTTCACCTCAAAGGAGCAAGCACATACCAGGAGCGTAGAGACTGCCAGTGCCTTTCCCCACCAAAACAAAACCAGAGATGTTTCTCATAGGATGCTGTTCCAGCCAGCAGAAACTGTCCAAGGTAAGTCAGATATTTTAGGAACTTGAGCCTAAGATATATTAAGCCCAGAACTTGAGTTCACATGCAGTGAAAAACTCCTTCCTAAATAGATGGAGGTCCACCTCAGTTAGGCCTTCTGTCTCAACTAATCAAGCTGTAAGGCTGTCCCTAAACTCACTGCTCTTACAGCTAAAAGTCTTCCTATTTTCAATCCAAACTTGTTCATGGTCTGTTTGTTCTCATAAAAGCAAGGTCCTTAGCTCAAGCAGCAATCCTGCCCGTTTGTCTTCCCTACTCCCATAGATTAATAAAGATCAGCCATATCTCACCAGCCTGGGCTTTTTTCCTAGGATGAATAAAACAGCCACTGCTAGTCTGTTGCATTAGACAGTTTCACTTTCACAGCATTTTGCACCTTTCCAGCTTGAATTCAATTTTCTTGTACATCAACAACCCAAATTTAGACACAGAAACACAGAAATTCAGTGCTCCATTAGTACAGACTTTGAATACTATTTCATACTATTTTAGACAGATCTTGTAGACAGCCCTGACACAAAACTTGTAATAAAGTACTGCATCTCAAACCTACCTGTCTTTGGCTTGCAGTACTGAAAATCCATGGGATCTTATTTTGTCTCACACTGATGAAAATAGAGCAATCTTTCTTGGTGACTATGGACTCACAGCACTATAACTCAAGTACACGAGTTCATGGTTTAACTAAAGACAAGCATTTGAGCAAAGTTCTATGTAAGCATTAAACAGATGGATGCTAAAAAGAAACATTCCATATACTGCAAGCATCTCTCCAACAAATGACCCAGGAAAAGCGGGATGGGGTTCATGGGTGCTACTGAGTCTTGAAGCTGACAGGCATATTCCAATTAGTTCTTCTAAAAGTGACTCGGTTTAATCTCCTCAATCTATTTCCAGTTGCCAACAAATCCTTTTGCTGAGACCAGTCTGAGATCTTTCACCTCCCCTTTTATTTCTTTATTGTTTACAGACACCTACCTTTCCCACGTCAGCCCTGATAAGCACACCAAGCAGCAAGATTGCAGGAGGCAGCAGAGTGGGACACCATTTAATGCACCTGACTAGGCATAATCAGGGCGATCCATCACTTCAGCTTTCTACTCCAAGCCAACAGGAATAGACAAACTGAATGGAAAGAAATGGGAAGCCACTTACCAAAACTTTTTCAAACCTCCACCCCTCACCATTTCTCTTTTGCTGGGGGAAAACAGTGCCCTCCTGTATTATTTTAATATCATAACCAGGTGTTTTTAATTTTATATCATCCCTGAATAGCCCATACAAGGTAGCTTGAGAAATCAGACTGACAAAATACTTCATGTGACATTTCTGGGCAGTCATAACCACCATTTGCACAGTTTTTAAACCTGACAACATCCGTTGTGGTCCAAGACCCCACAGTGGCAGGGGCTACATAAATGACACAGAATAACATGAGATGGTCCATGATTAGTCACAATTCTCTGACACTGGAAATTGCCATCTGCACTTTCCAGATGTGGATACCAAAGAGGGAGAGGGCCTAGTCATGAAGAATACAGATCAGACAAAGTGTTTGACATCCACCCCCCCCACCCCCAAAAAAAAAAAGGCCATGTTAAATGAGAAAAATTATTAACCTGTTTGACAAGGGGAAAAACTCACTAGGAGGATTATTTAAAACTGTTTTGGATAAAACCCTGGCTAACATCCTCCAGAACCATTCCTGAAGGGATTTAAGTCTCAGTTTCAGCTTCACTTGCAAGCTCTGAAGCTTATATAAATAAGGAGCAGCACAGCTGAGGGTCCACTAGAGTTCTTGTCTATGAGACATAACAACCCTTCGTTGTACCACCCCTCCCATGCATACCCTCTGCTTCCACTGTTGGATTATCTCACACTTTAGTTTGGGACTGGAGTTGCAGACACATGCTCAAGTTTGGACCCTCAGTAGAAATCTTAGCACAATTTTGTGGAAGTCAAGTTTCCTCAACTGCACATTTCGGGGAATCGATATATATAATTATGTGGTGGGTTGACCTTGGCTGGCTGCCAGGTGCCCACCAAGTCTCTCTTATTACCCTTCCTCCTCAGCTGGACGGGGGAGAAAACAGGATGAAAAAACTTGCAGCTTGAGATAAGGACAGGGAGATTGCTCACCATCAGGGGCAAACCAGACTCAACTTGGGGAAGATTAATTTAATTTATTGTCAGTTAAAAACAGAGTAGGATAGTGAGAAACAAAGACAAAACTAAAAACCCCTTCCCCACCACTCCTTCCTTCTTCACCCCTTCATTCCCAACTCTCCTATGCCCCCCTCCCTGTTCAGTGCACGTGGGTGGGAATGGAGGTTGTGGTCAGTCCACAACACTTTGTCTCTGCCAATCCTTTCTCTTCATGCTCTTCCACTGCTCCAGCATGGGGTCCCTCCCAAGGGATCCAGTCCTTCACAAACTTCTCCAGTGTAGGTCCTTCCCACAGGCTGCAGTTCTTCGAGAACTGCTCCAGCATGGGTCCTTATCGCAGGCTGCAGTCCTTCAGGGACTGCTCCAGCGTGGGTCCCCCACAGGGCCACAAGTCCTGCCAGCCAACTGCTCCTACATGGGCTTCTCTCCATGAGCTGCAGGCCCTGCCAGGAGCCTGCTCCAGCACAGGCTTCCCAGGGGGTCACAGCCTCCTTTGGGCATCCACCTACTCTGGTGTGGGGTCCTCCATGTGCTGCAGGGGCACAGCCTGCCTCACCATGGTCTTCACCATGGGCTGCAGGGGAATCTCTGCTCTGGCACCTGGAGCACCTCCTCCTGTTCCTTCTTCACTGATCTTGGTGTCTGCAGAGTTGTTTCTCTCACATATTCTCACTCCTCTCTCACACCAGCTGCCTGGCATTTTTTACCCTTTCTTAAATATATCACAGAGGTGCTACCACCATCGCTGATGTGCTCAACCTTGGCCAGCAGTGGGTCCATCTTGAGCCGGCTGGCATTGGCTCTATCGGACATAGGGGAAACTTCTAGCAGCTTCTCACAGAAGCCACCCCTGCAGCCCCTGGCTAACAGACCCTTGCCACGTAAACCCAATACAGATCAATAGCTATTCTTTATTTGCTTGCTTGGTTGCTTGGAAGTCTTGGAAGTAACAACGCCACTTCCAGACTTGCTACTTCATTTGCTGCTGGGTCTCATTTGCTTTGCAAAAAGGTAAGTTATTTGATGGAGCTGTTGTCACCAGCTTCAAGTGCTCACACTGAGGCTGAAGCTGTTTCTGAGTCCTGAAGACCTCCTGACTTCCTGGCTGTGTAGCAGCAGCGGAACTATAAACCTGGCAATGTTTTATTTATCTTTGCAGAAGACCAGCTCTCAGTTTGAAAGAACCTGTCCCAGGGAGAAGACTCCAGTAAGCATCAGCACATCTACTGGGTGGCGAAGTTGCTTTTCTTACTAGGCAGATAGGAGGTACATGGCCTAAAGACAGAGAATCTAAAAATATCCTTCAAAAGAAAAAGAAATCTATTCTTTGGCTGTGCTGAATCTCAGATAGACTTCTGCCCTATTTCTCCCATAAGTCTCTTTCTATTTCTTTTCCACGCCCTCTCCCTTCTTGGTGGCCACATCCATTCCTCTTCTCCTGCTCCACCAATACGTTGCTCCCATGCTGTTCTTGTGCCTTTACCTACTGTTTTCATTTGCTGTTATTGCCCTTTTCTTTGGTGTTATCTCCCTCCTCAGTTTTGCCAACTTACTTTCATTCCCATCTGCCCCTTCATTCTCTGTCCTGACTATGGCAAACACATGCCTCCATAGGCATTGCACAATAGTTAAAAGAATTTCATAGCCTATAACCATCCTATACAACAGTTGTTCTATGACCATAATTGCCAACTATAAACCATCAGCCTTATCTTTGCAGACAGGATTAATTCTGGCATGGTGCATTATAAAATTAGCTATCCTTGGCAAAGCTACTGGGCTTTAGTTTTCACAAGAACACAATTAAATGGCATTTTCACAGTCAAGCTAGAGCAGAACTAAGAGGAGATAGACATCATGAAGTTATTAGATTAGGAAGTAAAACAACTACTACGTGGTTAGATCAAGCATTTGAACACATCATATAATGTTTCAAAGGTAATACAGGCAAACTGAAACTGCTCTTAGGCACTTCCCTTCCTTCCCTCCCTCTCCAGCCAAGCCACGGGGAAGCTCATGTAATAATAGCAAACGAGGAAAGTCACTACCAGATCTGCAGATTTTGGGTTTGTTCAGAAGGTAACTTGTGCCACACCAGCGAAAAGGTTAACTCGGTGGGGACTCCGGAGCGTGCACACAGCCTGCGGTCTTTCCTAATGAAACACACAGGCACACATCATAATCAGAGCGGCTTCCTCACCCCAGGGCTGGATCTTCGGCTCATATAAGTCAGCAAAATGCCCCAGAGGAGCTACTTTGATTAATGTTGGCTAAAAAACCAGTCCCAGAGCCTCTGTGCATACAAGAGTATGTGTTAGCATAAGTGGTGAGTATCCGGGCTTAAAGAAGCCTTGCTCACATACAGATGGTCACCGTGCAGATAGGCACTTGTATATACATGGGCAGCAATTCAAGTCTCACCTCTTCTCCAAATCAGCTTTTGATTAGCAATGGGCAATGCTCCAGAGCTGGTGTCCACAAGCTCCATCCTGCTGGGGCAATCTCCCCCCTACTCAGGGATATGGTCCAAAGGAAACAAAATCAAGCAAACTTGCTGAGCGTGCCCTACTTTGTCATCATGGAGGTCCCCCAAATCACTGCATTTGGCATGATTTTGGAATAAAGCTATAAAACACAGAACGGTTTCAACCCACCTTTTTTTTTCTTTTTTTCTCCTCACAACCTGCGACATGGCTTGCTCACATAAATTGGAAAAGCCTAGCTCCCTTTAAACATCTATGCCATGTCAAAAGATAAGCATCAATACTACTATTAGGAAAGCAAGTATCCTAATGCGGTTCTTCTTTAGAGGAAGAGAGGTAAGAGACACTGGCTTTAGGGTAAGATCTGTAGTCCTCTGAAGTCTGTCAAGGCCAAGTGTCCGAGGCACTCAAATCATTACACAGTGATAACACGTCCCCTGGGAAATGGATTCAACTTTTGATGACCCACACAAGTTTTACGTGTGAATCCTGCTCAGCACAGCTCTGTTCCTCCACCCACCCGCAGCCAAAGGAGCAGACTGGCTTAATTTACTGATGTTTAAAAACAGACGCTGGCCCTCAATTTATCTCCATCAAGAGAAAAAATACCCAAGCTCCTCAAATGAAAAGCCCTGCAGGATTTTGCCTGCGTGAATGTGAGATGGAGATTTGACAATAAAAAAGACATTTCATTTGTCTTATTAGTGGCTGACTACTGTGAAAGGTGTTCAATCAATTAGACTGATCTTGGACTCGTGAATTATTGATAGAGAGAGCTGGATTACACTCTCAAATGCTTTTAGCTTAATTGCCCAACCCATCATTGCTTCATTTTCCTTTTCTTATGTATATAATTTTTTTGTTGTTGTTTTGTTTTTTAACTATAGCAGCTTGCCAGCGGCTGACCCTGTTACTTTGGTGCTGTTGCCAGCACTGCTGATGCTGATCCAAGGAGTGAGTGCTGAGGGCTCGGCCGAGCCACACTCATCGGGCGCAGCAGGCAGGCAACGTCAAGGTGGTGCCGGCATCCCTGAGAAACCAAGTGGCACTGGGGAGGAGAACAATGGCTTCCTGCTATGAGAAAGGCATGCATGAGAGATTGGGGCTGCCCCTCTACCACTTCCAGCCCACTCTGTACATTCTGTAACTCTCAGTCCCTTTCCTTGCCTTTCTCTTCATTCATCTTCTCCTCTCCATTTTGTGCCCCCTTTCCTTCCCTTCCCTGCCCTCACATGCAGAAATGTAATACAGCACACATCTGGAGCTTGTCGTGGCCAGTGTACCATCTCCAGCACTATTCAGGTGCCTGAATGGCCCTTCTTATCCCACCCTGACTACCACGGTTCCTCCCAAACCTTCTTAACTTTCCCCTCTCATTCCTCCTCTCCAACCTCAGTACCTTCCAGCCTCTTCTTATGCCCCCCTCCTCATCATTTCTCAGCTCTAACACCCTCTCCCCTATTTCCGAGACTGGACCCATCCTCTCCTTCCTTGACTTGTAGCCTGGAGTGAGCAGTTCAGTATAAAAATCATCAGGATTCGGGAACACAAGCAAAATAGTTAAACACGGCCAGCAGGGTAACAAGTGTCGTTATGTGCAGGGCTTTGAGTAATCCAGTGTGCACACAAGCCCTGAACTGCACCGACCTTGATTGCTTAACTCCCGCTGACGTACCGGGACATTAGCAGAGACAGATTCAGTGTATTCGAGCGTGCCCCATATTTTATAGAGTAAGCACATCTTAAATGCCTTTAAAGCGTGGTTCCCTACAACTCTTTTGTAGGCTAACCTAAAGCAGGGAGAGAAGAGCAAATGGATTTATAAGGACATGGGAGCTATTTCATAGCGAGAGAGGAAAAAGAGAAAGGAGTGGGGAAGGAGCAAAATGAGATGAGGAAGGGTATGAAAAAGAGATTAAATGAGCAGAGCAAAGAGGTGAAAAAGAGAAAGGAGGATATGAAGAAAGATAAAGGAGAGAGAAAAAGAACGTGAGAAGGAAATAAAAAGATGCTGAAAACTTGCCCATGGAAAATGGCAGATATGCAACGTGAATGCCTGGAAGAACAAGAACTCCTGGTACCAGATGTGAAACAGAGTATTTCTGTGATAACAGGAACATGATACAATCAGTACACAGTACTGGGGGATATGATCTGAGAGAGAAATAAAAGCAGTAACAACAAAACTGCAGTGCAGGTGAATAACATAAGGATTTAAAAAATAAGATCATGCATATAACAGAATCCACCTGAATACAATTCATTTTCTGGGAAGCTGTTACAGATCTCTGCCATTGGATCCAGACACGACAAGAGATCTCTGGGAAATTATTAGAAAGATAAATAATACTGGGAAATGTGTCATTTTGCAATTTTCTAGATGGCAAGTGGAGAATTACTGTTACTAGCGACACTCAAGCTCAGTCCTTCATGGATGTAATAGGCAACAGAATTGTTTGCCCCTGAAATAGCATTGGAGCCAGCGAAAAGCAATTCTATTTTATACTTGGTTTAGATCAACAGTGGGGACACTACCGAAAAGTGTTTGACCAAATATTCACTACTACTGTTTAAATTAAAAAGAAGGATAAGCAAAAGCAGGTATCCAAGCCCTTAATTTCTGAAGTGCAATGGTGAAAAATTAAAGGGACTGGTAATTGAATCACTTGGTGTGAAGAACACAGGGGTGATAAAAAAGCAGTTTGAGATTCCTCAGTGACAAATGCACAAAGAATACAAGGATTAGATAACAATAGTGCTTATTGCAATAGATCTTGTAACTTATTGCAAGATTACGGTTAATACTTCTTGCAAGGGAACAATAGACAGGGACCTCTAAAAGGAGTGGGAAAAGGACAAATCAACAAATCCATGTCTGCTAAGTTTCTATATGTAGGAGTAAGATGAGAACTGCCTAATGAACATTAAAACAAGTAAGAAGAGGGTTCTCTGGTTGTGTAAGGAAAGAAGGCAGCTAGGGAACATGGCTAGGATGGGGATGACCCATACATTGGAAGAAAACATTGTTTTGGTTTTCAGCAGAAAGGAGATTACTTAACGCTCAGGCAAAGTCCAGACAGAGACCAGTAACTGGGACAGAGAACTCATAACAAGTCCTGAACAACCCCCAACACCCTTCCATGTAGAAACCAAATATCCCTATACCATAAATAAATAAATAAATGCGGGTGTGTTTCTTCTTGCACTCCAGTGAGATTAATTAACACGCCCCACAGGGAATCCCTCGTGCAAATGAGGAATGCTGAAGGATTAAATAAGAAGCGTCAACACATTGTGTGGGATGGGAGAGGATTAGATGAGAAAGAGTTAACAGTTGTGTTTTATCGTCATGGTTAGAGATGTCTGTGGCAGCTTATGAGCGAGACAAGCCTTTGGTACAATAACGGTAAGTGAAGCAGCAGCTGAGGCAAGGGCAGCGATCCACAGATCTCAGCAGGCTGCAGACATGGGACGGTGGCCGGGCAAGCGGCAGGGGTGCCAAAGCCAGACACTTGCTAGAGAGAGGTCCTGTCCCTGCGAGCACATGTGGAGCTCCTCACAGTGGGGCTGATCTGAATTAATATTTCTATTCCTGGGACAGAAGCAGAATAAGATAAAGAGATAAGCCAGCTAGCAAGTCACAAATGCATCTGTAATAAAGGAGGGGTCTATAGCTGATACCACCAAAAAGTACACAGGAGCATCGAGGAGGTTTGCACAGTCACCAAGCATCTCTGAAATTATAGGAGGCGAGTGTCTTCAGCGGCACAGGCTGTCAGCCTCCTTCCAGAGGGCTGGGAAAGAGCTGAAACACAAGGAAAATTATATCCCAGAGAGGTTTCCATCTCCCCAGACATGGAGCAGAGACCTGGCCCCGCTCACCTACGCAACCCCAGCCCCTTCCTGCCTCTCACGCAACCGGAGCGACTGGGCGAGCGTAGCAGCATTTCCCTGCCTTGCAAGGCCGATCCTCATCTTGCTGATGCGAAGGAGATCCAGAGCTGCCTTTCAACAGATCAGGGCCAGCAGAGACAAATTGTACGGAAATGAGGAGACACTTTGCTTACACCGAAGCACCCCAGAGAATGATTTCATTCACAATAAATCTTTCTCAGCAGTGGCGATCGCAAGGGGCTGGGCTGTTCTTGCATTTAATTCCCCTGACTGACGTTAGTCCCAGTTTACCGTGTTTTAAGTGCAGAACCGAGTCCAAATTTCCTTTGCTACTGCTTCACTGTATCCTCCTATTTAAATTTTTCTCTGCTTGAGTTTGCCACAGTGCTAGGACACATCCTGAGAGGTTCAGCCCTATACTGCACTGTCCTAGGCCACTGCCTTGGGCCAAGGAACGTGCAGTGCCTTGGCCACCAAGACACTTCCCCACCCTCCAGAAGGAGGTGCTACATAGCCCTGGTGAGCTGGAGCTGCTGAGAACACCTGGATGGTCCCAGTCTGAGGACTAAGTAGCAGGTCCACCCCCTGGCAAGACCACCAGATCTGGGTTGGCCTTGGTCTTTCATGGTGTCCTTTCAGCCCAAGGGCTGGTAAGATGCTGGTGCATGCCCAGGTCTCAGATCCCAGTGTGGTCCCAAGTTCATACCTTGTTCGTGGCTGAAGAGCAAAGAGATGCTAATTGCCAGGTCACGCTACAAGTCCCAGGGGCCAGAACAGTCTCATGTGTTCTGGATTTGAAATGTTCAGGCAATAATTCAGTGGAGGCACAGGTGTCTGTGGGATTAAAGCCATTTGAAGTCATTTTGGCAGAGTATATTAAGTTAGTGACAAAGGAGAGCCTGAATGAATAAATTCAAGTTTGAGTATAAAAATAACTTCCCTTCTTACCAGTTTGGGGTTGAATTGTTTTGTATCATAGGCAAAACCACGCACAAACGTACATCTTTTTAGCCCTCTGATCTTGGCACAGTGTTCCAGGAGAGGCCAGGAAAGGATCCCTCTGCAACTAGCAAAACCAGTTCCAATGCAGCCTGGTGTCACCACATGGCAGTGCAGCCCCCAACACTGCCATACCTCCTTACAGATGGAGTATTAGCACTCCAAACCCTCATATTCACTCGCTTACCCTGAGAACCTGCAAAAAGGTAGCCTGACACAGAAGCAAACTCCTCGGCATCGTGCTCAAAATGTCAGTGCAACGATACAGGAGTGGTTTTCTTACACAGAGCTACTGCCAAGCATTTTCCAGCACATTTCTTCATATTACTTAAGGTATTACAACCATGACCCAAGGCATTTCCTGGGGACCAGAGAACAGCTCAAAGTGCCAGGCACACAGACCATTAGCCCCAGACTGTTGTTACCTGCCAGCTTGAGCATCATGGCATACAAGTCCTCCTGCTTCCCTGGCCAGGGTCTCCAGCTGCTACCACAGTACAGATAAATATGACAAAAGCTGCTTTTGCACAGGCAAACATAGAAAAAAGGAGGGAAAAGGAAAAACAATTTTTTAAAAAAAGCAAACAAAACCCAAGCAATCTCTGGCCCTCAGAGATGCTCAACAGACTGGGACAGAGGAAAGGGTGCAAGGAGACATCTGGACTCTGGGGAAGGTCCAGGTTTTATTTCAACACCAATCCTCTGCCCTCTCACACCCTTGTGCATCACACTGCTGGGATGCTGGGGGAAGCAGGTTTGTGCCGTGAGGAGCCACCTGGGACCATGCTGAGTTCTGCTCCTTCAGCTTGATATTCCCTGTTGCTGCAATGCCTGGATGAGAAAGCTGAGTATGATAAAGTCCCAAGGGTTGAGATAAGGTCTTCTACTGCCAGCCTTGGGTTTTACACTCACCCTCAAACTAGGACAGTGGAAATATCAGACAAGTGAATCTATTACCTGCACTGCTCAATGAGGCTTTTATGATATCCCCTGTCCCCCTTGGAGAGACACTTAGTATACTCTGGAGTGCTGAGATACATTCAGTTCCATTTCCAATTCCTTTTTATTCACCATCCATCTCCCAGCTGCTATACACACACACTCTCTTCTTTCCACAAGCAAAAAGCCTTCCTCCCCAGCCCCTTCTTCACAAAAATGCCTCCCTTTGTCCCCCAACCAGCTGCTCTGAGCTTCTTCAGCACACTTGGGGTAGGAGCATAGCTTTTCAGATTAGCCCTTCAGCTCCTCCATCACCTCAAACAACCCTGCACCTACTTATACCAGAGCACCTAGTGCCTCCAGTAAACACTGCTTTCAGCCCCCTTTACAAGAGACATGGTTTATCGTCCCCTAAGTAGCCCTTCACAGTTCCCCGTCTCAATCAGCACTGGGTAATGGTTTCAAAGGGACCATAATACTTAGCAGCACAGTAATTGAATGATATTATTAACAGCAGCAGCATCTGTGTTGTCTGTTTAATTAACTGGAGAGCAAATGAGGCCCTAAGAGTCATTAGTCTGATCCTTTATTGTTTTCCTAATGATCTGCAGCTTCTCTTATTTGATTATTGGCTAAGGATCTCCTTTACCAAAAAATGCACTTTTAATAAAATAATAACAAAACAACTCTCTATACTCCTGAATGACATATATTACTTCTCTCAAGCTGCAGATTAGATAACTGAAAACTTCTACTCTAAATACTCCAAATACAGCATCACTACTATTCCTTGAGTAGCATAAGGGAAACAGGAGACACTAGCCCATGCTTCAAGGTAAAAAAGAACAAAGCTGCAATAAAAATTATATTGCTGCAGAGGTGGTAAGTGACAAAAGCAAAGCTCACCCTGCTTTGCTCCCCCACCTTGTGGGAGTGCTGTCAGGACTGGAGGAGGCAAGACCACCTCTAGAGACTGCTGACCACCAAGGAAGAGCTACAATAGCCCAGCACCGAAGATCACAACATTTCATTCCACTTCTGCACTGAAAAAGGGATGGGAACCAAACAAAGAAGACATCCTCTCCATCCCTAATTGGGCTGAATTTATGGGCAGTCCAGCAGCAGCAGTTCCCATATCTCCACCTGGGAGCTTCTTGCTTAGCTGGGACAGCCACCCTGCAGCAGCCCAAGCCCACTGTGTAAGCAGTCATGCAACCCTGCAACTCTGCCGTCATGCAGAGGCATGAGGTGGATGTGGATATGGAGTCATTACTCCCTCCATACCCATTTAGCAGCCACCCTGGACGGATGTTTGGGCTGAGGTTCATTGCTTGACAGCTGGTTATTGGCTTCTCTGCAAGGGGTGTATGGAAATTTCCATGAATAGGATCCCAACTGCAGTTATTTAGCTTATCAGGAAACACAGGCAATTGGTGTTAACCAATTTAGAAAGCATCCCATCTCAGACAGGAAGGAGATCTTGCTGTTTGCATGCCTAAGATATTTGCTCTTGCAAAGTCTGCAAGTTAAGCAGTAAAGGGTGTCAGATATAGTTATATACAGATCTGGAGACATACCACTGTGTGTTACATATCCTCTTCAATGGCCAGTCCTAGAAGTCTTAACACTACATAGCTTTTCTTTAACCTAATCTTCTGTAGCTGGTTAAATCCCTGGTCTGTTCACCATGACACCAACCACCGACCATCACACTGCAGCCGGTATCTGGGCTGCCAACTGTATGTATGTCAAAGCCTGTCTTTGCACCAACATCATGCCAGCACCTTTGTATGCTCATGGACTTGGAGGCTCTGTCTTTCCAGGTATTAATCTGGAGACCACTGTTCTCAAGTATGGGCCTTAGGTAACAGAAATACTGCCTCTTTTGTTGTTATCAATCAATACTACACAGAGATGGAGAGGAAGGGCATGGCTACACGGTTTTGTTCAGGCTTAGAGGTGTGGTGCTTGGGTAGTATGTTTTTATGACATTTGTGGGTCTGGAAATCAACATGGGATCTTTGAACATCGAGGCCATGCTGGACGCTTTGTTCCAAGCCCCAAATGCATCTCATTGCATAACATCATTGGTACCAAGAGGTCAAAGCACAGGAACATGAGATATTAGGACCAAGGCTGAGGCTTTGAGAGGAACTATGGAAGAAGAGCTGCCTGTAATTCCATGATCAAATTGCAAAATCCTCCAGGAGTCATTGGCTACTTATCTGAATTGTCATTAAAGAGAAAAATAAACCCATTTTCTCCTGCGATGGCTTCATTCAGTTCAGTAGCATGTTTCATCAACCAAATTCTGCTTGCACATATTAAATAAATACAGAATGAAGAATGAGCAGAACTGGATCCTGGGGCTTTAAAGAGATTGGGAAAATGACTCTTTTGTATGTGATGCTAAGAATAAACAGGAAAATCAAATGAGCAGGGAAAGAAAAGAAAACATAATGTCTCTTCTTACGACTGGACTTCTCTGTCTCAGGACAAATTCAAAACTGCTCCAAGATTTGCAGACTTAAAAGGGCTGTGGTTCTCTGGACATCTCTTTGGAGCTCCAGACTGGCTCTTCGCTAGACCTACTTCTTAGCTAGGGACCACCTCCTCAACAATTACATATGTCTCTGTCTCTGTCCTGTTCATCTGGAAATTCTGCTACACTTCCAACTGGACGAGGGACTTATTTGTAATCTCTGATTTGCTGCCGTTCCCTCCCTGCCTGGATCCTGGTTCAACAGCTGTTGGCTGCCTCCTGCTCAGTGCATGGATGAAAAATAAATGAATGAACTCATGAACTTTGTGGCTGCCTGTAAATTAGAATATAGCAGCTCCTTCATATTGGGTGTAACACAGGTACCATAAGAAGTCAAGAAAGCTGCTGTTTCCTGGGTGAAGTTGCCAGTGTGATTGCTGAAAAGAACTCAGGCATTTCTCCTTTTGGGTCTGGAGAACCATCTACAGCTACAAATGGTTTTAAAAGCATTTAAAAAATCTCAAAAGTTGTGACGTAAATTTCACAGGTATACCCTTTCTTGTGATTCAGGTGGAGATTACCCCCACTCCAAGAGTCAGCTTCCCAGCAGCACTTTGGTACAGCAGGTTCCAGTACCGATTGGAAAAGGGGAAAAAAAAAAAAAGATACGAGATTCAGAGATGCTACGCTTCACAGAAAAGCCTAAATGATAAGAGATAATTTTTTTTCAGGGCAGCTGCTAACCAACTAAGTGTATACAGAGAGTCTCGACCTTCCAAGTCTTCTCTTTACTGCCTCCACAAATCGGGAATTGTGGTGCCTGTCCACCTGTGCTGGTTTTGGCGGGCATAGAGTTAAATTTCTTCACAGTAGCTACTACGGGGCTGTGTTTTACATTTGTGTTGAAAACAGTGCTGATAATACAGGGATGTTTCAGCTACTGCAGAGCAGGGCTTACACAGAGACAAGGCCTTTTCTGCTTCTCAACCCACCCCACCAGCACGTGGGCTGGGGGTGCACAAGAAGCCGGGAGGCGACGCAGCCGGGACAGCTGACCCCAACTGACCCAAGGGATATTCACAGCATCACAGAATCCCAGGTTGGAAGGGACCTCAGAGATCATCTAGTCCAACCTTTCTAGGAAGAGCAGAGTCTAAACAAGATGGCCCAGCACCCTGTCCAGACGATTCTTGAAAGTGTCTAACGTGGCCGAGTCAACCACTTCCCTGGGGAGATTATTCCAATGGTGACTGTCCTCACTGTGAAAAATTTCCCTCTGGTGTCCAGTCAGAATCTCCCCAAGAGCAACTTGTGTCCATTCCCCCTTGTCCTCTCCATGGGACTCCATGTAAAAAGGGAGTCTCCATCTTCTTTGCAGCTGCCCCTTAAGTACTGGTACACGGTAATGAGATTCCCTCTAAGTCTCCTTTTCTCAAGGCTGAACAAACCCAGATCTCCCAGCCTATCCTCGTATGGCAGCTTCCCAGTCCTCTGATCATCTTGGTGGCCCTTCTCTGGACCCCTTCCAGCCTGTCCACATCCTTTTTGTACAGCGGGGACCAGAACTGTACACAGTGCTCCAGGTGTGGCCTGACAAGCGCTGAGTAGAGCGGGATAATGACTTCTTTCTCTCTGCTGGCGATGCCCTTTTTAATGCAACCCATCATCCTGTTGGCCTTCTTGGCTGCAGCAGCACACTGTTTGCTCATGTTGAGCTTTCTGTCCACCAAGACCCCCAGGTCCCTTTCCACAGAGCTGCTCTCCAGCCAGGCGGATCCCAGTCTGTGCTGCACTCCCAGATTATGTTTTCCCAGGTGCATGACCATACACTTGTCCTTGTTGAACTTCATAAGGTTCTTGCTGGCCCACTCCTCCAACCTATCCAGATCTCCCTGCAGAGCAGCTCTCCCTTCTGGAGTGTCTGCTTCCCCACTCAACTTGGTGTCATCAGCAAACTTCATCAGGCTTCACTTGATGCCGGTATCCAGATCACTTATAAAGATATTGAATAACATTGGGCCCAATATCAATCCCTGGGGACCCCACCTGTGACAGGTTGCCACTTGGAAAAGGAGCTATTTACCACCACCCTGTGGGTGCGGCCTGTCAGCCAGTTCCCCACCCACTGCACAGACCACTTGTCTAGGCCATAACACATTAATTTCTCCAGGAGGAGGCTGTGGGGGACCGTATCAAAAGCCTTGGAGAAGTCCAGGTAGACAATGTCCTCTGCCTGCCCCATGTCAACCAGGCAAGTCACTTTGTTGTAGAAGGCCACCAGATTTGTCAAGCACAACATACCATATGTCAAGCATTCCATACCATATGACATCGTGCTCAGCATATAGAGCTGAGGGAAGAAGAAGGAAGGGGGGACATGTAGAGTTATGACGTTTGTCTTTCCAAGTAACCGTTACGCGTGATGGAGCCCTGCTTTCCTGGAGATGGCTGAACACCTGCCTGCCCATGGGAAGTAGTGAATGAATCCCTTGTTTTGCTTTGCTTGTGTGCACGGCTTTTGCTTTACCTATTACACTGTCTTTATCTCAACCCACAAGTTTTCTCACTTTCACTCTTCCGATTCTCTCCCCCATCCCACTGGTGGGGAAGTGAGTGAGTGGCTGTGTGGTGCTTAGTTGTAGGCTGGGGTTAAACCACGACACTATCAATAAGTGAAAATGGTCGTGGGATCTCTGAACACCAAGCACTGAACATAAAAACACTCAGTAAACCCTGCTGATTTGTGATTTTTTCCCGTAAGAGTCTTCCTTGGGATAACTGCTTGGGAAGCCATCCCATTGGACTCTCCCAGCTCTTCTGTTCATATTATTTATGGTCAAAATACCCATGGGTCCTCACAACACAGCTTCGCACGCATTCATATCTCTCCAGACCTCCTCACACATCATTCCTTTCTCCAGATGCCCATTCACCCTTATCCCTTCTGTGCACTTACCTAGTTACAAAATGCCAACTAAGTGCCACACGTCTCCATGGGAGGTTATTTTCTAAACTAACACATGTGACTGCAAATTTGTACTGTACTCAACCTGGATTTTAACCTTCCATAATTTCCCCCCATTACTGGTAAGTGCCATGCCCTCTGACTAATGCAATTTATTCCCCACTTTCTTCGGTTTTTACATCCATTAAATTTTTGTAGCTATGTAGAACAAGCCCTTTTACTCATCCCTTGGACAAGCTCTCCAGATTTAACCCTCTACTGGTATTCTGCATTGCCTTCCCACTGCTTTTTGTGCACTTCCTGGTAATCCTTTTGTTTGTTTGTTTTTCCTAACAGCATAACCAGGTCTGAATATCTGCCCCTACTGAAGCTATGGTTGGGGGACTCCCCTTTCTTAATACATACAACAGCTTCAGTCTTTTCCTTTTTCTTCCCAGTGCTGTACTGGTGATTGCGTCTCCCCACTATGCTTGTGTTTGCAGGGCGTGTTGCATGTTTTATATGGTGGCACAAAGCCATCTACTCATCTCCTAGCACCTACAGCATAGGTGGAGGTCATGCCAAGAGTCCAGGGGGATTCACACACAAGCTGCAGTCTCTAAGCTCATCTGTGTAGCATCTTTCCAGTTGCACTGTGCGGAGTTGAAGACTGAAGCTTATAAAGAAAACAGAAAAAGAATAAACAGGGAAGAAATCCAGCTCTGTGGGAGGGATCCAGGACAGGTCCCTAGGAAGGTGCATTGAAAGGAAGCCCCAGCTTTCTCCCAAATAATGAGACAGGTGGCCATGTCACAAGCTGCGGAAGAGCCCAGCTATTGCCAACAGGCTATGCAGGGAACCAGAAATCTTGGCTCATGGTCTCGGCTCTCCACATGAAGCTGCTGAGCAAAACTACATAATCCACTTAAGCACGAGTCTCATTTTATGATTTCTGGATGTTACAAGGTGACAGGATCAATGGCCTCATTGCCCATATTTGAAAGCTGCATGGGGAAGAGCTGCCTGACTTGGTTTTAAAGGGTGTTCCTTTCCATATTTGTTGAAAGCAGCCATAATTAAAATGAGGAGAGAACCATCCCCAACACAAGAAATCCATCAGGCAATGCAAACACTACACTGGAATCCACAGGACTTTACCCAGCCGGAGGTTGAATTTTAGGTAATTGATTTTCAGAAAGCTTGTTCTTTGCCAAAATTACTATTTCACTGTTTTTATAAGTCAAACAGCTAGTTCAGCTTATTTGGCACATCTTTTCTGGTACATCTGTGGGAAGGGGGACCAATAGGAAATAACTGCCCCACTGATGTGGAGCAGGGCTGAGCACATGCACACGCCATCCTTCTCCCTAACAGTGGCTGTGCCACAGGGTGTCACCTCCCATTCCTCACATCACCAGAGCTCTGCCTGACTGACAAATTAGGGACAGTGCTCCTCGCATTTTCTCATTTTTCGGCTGGAGAGCCATGTCACATACATTTTGGCTCCTGGCCATGCAGGACGCGGTCGTCTCGGCCTGTCGAGCCCTTCACACTCTGGCTCCTGGCAGTCTCATCTTCTCTGGCCCATCTGAGAGAGGGGCTCCAAACCAAGAGAGGACAAAGTCTGACTCAGGGTAGAGAAGGTCAGCCTATGGTGTACATCAGCTCATGATGCTGCGCTGGAGGCTCCTGGGATGACATGAAGTCAGTTAGCCTCTTATTTACTTTGTCTTCCCAGGGAGAAATGACTGGCAAGGGATACCAGGTATGTTTTGATGGCTGATCATGACCTATGCTTCCTCTTGGCATGTTCTGGCTAGCAGGTTTGGCCACCACTGGTTCCAAGTCAGTCCTGCATTTGCCCTCTTTATCTTCTCCCGCCTGCCTCTTTCTTTCCTATCTGTCCCTCCCTTTCCCTTCCCCTTTCCACAGCAAACTCTGTGATCCTAGAGAGTTTTCCATGTGCTTGAAACGAGCACGAGTGACTTTGAGCCTTCTGAGGTCGTTGTGAGAAAAGCTGCAGCCCTTCTATGGTGCTGGTGATCAGTGGCAGGAAGAGCACCCACCTCTGAAAACCAGTGCCAGCTCCTGCGCCACTGGGCTTTACTGGCCACGGGGGCTGTATCAGGAAGCCCAGAAGCTCCCCACGTGCAGAACACTGACTCAGACACTGGCATAAAACCTGCTGGCAAATACTGCCTTTTGAGCAGGAAATTGACCTATTTTCCCAATATGGGTCTGCCACACACCAGGGGTATTTCAAAAGGGCCACTGTTCTGCTAGATGATGACAGTGAGCAGAATCCTCTACCCAAGAGGCCACCAACTCCTTGGTTCACAATACCTTTTTCTATAAAGCAGACAGTCTCAGCTTTTGCTTTAGCCTGCTGGAGACCCCGCTGCAGCTCCCCTCATCTTCTCTCCATGGCCAGCCAGAGACGTCAGGAGAGATCAGGGAGTAGAAGGCGAGAGTACAGCTATGTTTCTACCACCCCTATCACCGCCTCAAGAGTACTTCCAAATCTGTAATAGGCAGAGGCAAGAATGACAGTTACAGCTACACATGCATACATAGCTATATAAATACATATATACACATATATATGCATATATAGCTATAGATACCATAGGAACCTGCCTTGCCGCCAGCATCTCTCTCTCAGCCAAGACCTGACTGTTTTTACAATGAACTCAGTCTATAGTAAAACATTTTGCCCCCCATATGGCCATCCCCGCACCTCAGCAGCTCTTAAGCAGAAACAAGGGTGTGCAGGTGTCCTGGTTTCAGCTGGCACAGAGTTGATTTTCTTCCTAGGAGCTGGTACAGTGCTGTGTTTTGGATTTAGGATGAGAACAATGTTGGTAACACACTGATGCTTTAGTTGTTGCTGAGCAGTGCTTACACCAGTCAAGGACTTTTCAGCTTTTCACACTGCCCTGCCAGCGAGGAGGCTGGAGGTGCACAGGAAGCTGGGAGGGCGCACAGCCAGGACAGCTGATCCAAACTGGCCAAGGGGATATTCCATACCATGACATCTTGCTGAACAAAAACTGGGAGGGCTGGTCAGGGAGACACGGCTGCTGCTTGGGAACTGGCTGAGCATCGGTCGGCGGGTGGTGAGCAACTGCACTGTGCATCACTTGTTCTGGATATTCTTTTATCATTATTTTCCCTTCCTTTTTTGTCCTCTTGAATTGTCTTTACCTCAACTCACAAGTTTTACCTTTTGTTTTCAATTCTCTCCCCCACCCCACTGAGGGGGAGTGAGTGAATGGCTGTGTGGTATTTAGCTGCCCACTGGGTTAAACCATGACAGCAGGGGAGAGCACCAATAGCAAATGAAGAAGCCCAAGAGCCTGCGGCAGAGTTAGGAGCAGAACCCCGATCTGACAGCTCTGCCGGCATTTAAATCACAAAACTATCCTTCCGCTCAGCCACAGCCTAATTGTCTCCTAAACTGGTTATCCTTGCTTTTTGCCCATGTCCTGACTCCATATGACTGTCTCTTGCATAAAGCAATACGTCCCATCTATTCAGCTTGCATTCAGATTGCCTCATCTGTAGTGTTTTTTAGGCTGCTCTCAACAATGACTGCTGATCTCATTCAGATTTACCAAATCGCTTCATAATGCTGAGTGCTTGGTAACCTCACAGCTGTCTCGGTATGAACAGACTCAGGTCCCTAATCTTTGCTGATATATAAATAATATTTTTATAAGCCGCATGCAATGAACCCCATTGTCAGGTACTAGCCACCAAGTTCTTTATAGTAGAAGAAATGTCTCTCCAGTAAAAAGCAATCAGTTTGCACATAAAGTCCCCCAAAAACTTAGCTGTATGTTAGCATAGCATAGATTTGGATTTCTGATCTGTGCCTCCACTGGAAAAAAATCAGTCACATCTCTCCAGCTCTACTTACTTAGGTACTTGTTAGCACTTACCTGCACCATGTAACGCAACAAGGATGGCCATAACACAACCTTCAGCACTCAGCACTCTTGCCAAAACCTGCCAGATGTTGGTATTAACAGCCACAGAGGGCCACAGCATAGATGCTATCACTATTAGTCATTTGTACAGCAACAGTCCCCAAAGGCCATGGGCATTAGCCAAGTCCCTTTAGGCCTGGGTTGTGTTAGGTGTTAGAGGATGGTATACTTTAGATTAAGACATATAAGTTGCGACTGGCACACACCAAGAGATGTTGGTAGATGAGCAAAGAAATGACTTGGTTTTTTCAAAGCAGGAAATATCTTTTCCTGCCTTAAGAAAAGTTGGGCCAACTAAATCAGTTACCAAGGGTACTGACTGTGTGTGCAGAACCTTCACCACAACCACGCTTAAAGGTCTAAGAAGGGTTTGGGGAGCAGTGTAGCTGACTGGATGCTAAGTACAGGACTAAATTTGCCCTGGCTAACACATTCCCAACACATGGTTTTGGACTTTGATAAATGTTACATGTCCGCAGGGAAGCAGAGACACAATATCCTCATAATGGCACAGAATTACATGACACAGAAACAGTGTCAAGCCCTAGACGGGTGTAAAACAGGTGATCTCTCCTGAAACCTATTGAGGTCAAAATTTTGCACAAAATAGGAAAAAAAAGGCAGGTCTGTCTAAGTATCATGCTTCTAGTAGCACGATTATCTGATGGTTCAAAGAAGCTCTCTTTATGTAAAAATACTTCCATAATGGTTAATCAATATTTTACCTGGCAAGGATGTCACCTTTCTTGATCTGTGCAGAACACATTTCATGCTCTGAAGTTCCTAACCAGAAAAGTTATTGCTGCCCTCAAAATTAGTCAGCTACAACTCTAAAAAGCTGGCCTCATCCACCGAGCAACAGGCTGCTTTGCATGCTCATCAAAAGAGGTAACAGGAGGTAACAGACTGATTTCAGCACCTACCATGACAGGAGAATAACACTTATTTTCCCTAGCCCCTGATGAGCCAGATTTCTTCCCCTTTCATATAATCTGCAATAAATAATCCATCAATCCTTTCACCGGGTGGCCGGCTGCAGAGCTGTTCAGTTTAACATATGCACTTTTCTGTCCCTGTTGCATTGTTTGACATTAGTCCACATTTAAACCACATTTTCCACTGAAAATCTCACCCAGAAAAAAAGACGCACATCTCTCAAAATCTACATTAGCCACCATCACCAGTGACTCATCCGCCTGCAGCAAACCGAAACAACTTGTCCTGGATAATCCCATTTCATCTGTTTCATCTCCATCTCTCTGCACTCCTTTGCCCTTCTTGTTAACCATTTATTTCACTGCCCCTCTGGGTTAATTTTTGGGTATTAGACGGAGTAGCCTCTGTATACTGACTCAAGGACAGCATGAGTCAAAATAAGGCAAATTTAGTGTTTCAGGAGGTAAGAGGAACATCACTGCCAGGCATCCACCAGCGCACTGTAGAAAGAGAGATGTTGGACTTCTGAAGCAGGAAAGGTACCACTTTATACTTGCACTTAGCCATCTAAACTTCGCAGTGCTGAGGGCAGTGCAGGTCCCCTGCCAGGCAACACACTGAATTTGCTACTAAATGAATCCTAATTTTATATCAAAATTAAATGTGACAACCACCTTCATGCCTGCTGCAGACAAGGAGAAACTAGTGGTCAGCCAGCTCTGCCTGCCATAGACACCTTCAGCAGATCACTTCTCTCACGCTGCATTGAAGAAAAAGGCAAAGCACCCACATTTCCCTGCAAGCATCACATGCCTCCACCAGCCCCTCGAGCCCTGCCAGGGCAGAGCAAAGAGGCTGGGGAGGAGCGGGGAGATGTGCTTTCCATGTTGGAATGGGCATAAACTGAAAATAGCCTCCTGGCAAATAAGTACGTTACTGAAGCATGACTTACTGAGCAGGAGAAATTTTCACTAAGACAAATCTATTGCCTCTGAACTCTCCCTGAGAGTGAAGGAGCCAGCAACAGGAGCAGCTGTTCACACCAATATGTTTTCCACCTTTACCTCGTGTAACCTCTGGATCCTTGCTGAGTCTTGCTGGGGCTCTGAGAGGAGAGAGGACGTCAAGGCCAGGACCGGTACACTGTGCTCTACATGATTGATCAGGGACTTCCAGTTTGCTTAAAGTAGTAATTTGATGATAAAAATCCTAACAATATCCTGCTCCCTTCAACCTCAATATGTTACAATCTTATTTAACACATTGGGGGGAAAAAAAGAGATCTTGTAGTGAGCAGGCACCAGAGAGAATGTGGGCTAGAAAAGGATATTACAATATCACTTCAGAGAGCGCCATAAATAAATCTTCGCCTGAGATAGGTAGGCAGATTGGTGCAACACTCCACACAAAATTGCACTGCTCTACAAGACAGTGACTCATCAACTTCTCCACTTCTGATAATCAGTCCAACCAGGTTTTCATTACAGCAAGGAAGAGAAGCCAGAGAAGGGAACCATCTCTGAGCCTGGCTAGAAAACCCACCCTCGCTGTCAGAGCAGGGAGCTGGGACACATGGGTCCAGATCCCACCTCCCTTGATCATTTTCTGATGGACAATGTGAATGGTCTCCAAAGGACAGTGCTTGTAGCCGAGGCATCCAGAGCTGGGCTCCCCAGTACAAGAGGGACATGAACATAGTGGAGCAAGTCCAGCAAAGGGCCATCATGATGATTAAGGGATGGGAGTATCTGTCACACAAGAAGAGGCTGAGAGAGCTGGGACTGTTCAGCCTGGAGAAGAGAAGGCTCAGGGGGATCTTATCCATGTGTGTAAATATCTGACGGGAGGATGTAAAGAAGACGGAGCCAGATTCTTCCCAGTGGTGGCCACTGACAGAACAATGGGCACAAGGTGGCATACAGGAAATTATACTTAAACATAAGAAACTTATTTACTGTGAGAGTGGTCAAACACAGAACAGGTTGCTCAGAGAGGTTGTGAAATCCCCTCCCTTGGAGATACTCAACCGCCAGCTGGATGTGACCCTCAGCAACTCCACTCCAGCTGACCCTGCTTGAGCTGGGGACTAGATGATCTCCAGAGGTCCCTTCAAACCTCCATGACTCTGTGATTCTGTGAGTCTCATCCCAGTTCATTGGCTATTCAAGGATATTAGTATCACCTACATAATGGATTTAGCTGTTTAAAAGCAGATACATGTTTAAATACCTGATAGGCCTCACTAAACTTAAAATCCAGGGTATTAACTCAAGTGTCCATAAGCTTCTGAGCCAATGTCCAGCCATGTGCCACCAAAGACCCGAGCTGCAGAGGTCAGGTGTTCAGAGCTCATTTTATTTCTTTTAGAGAATATAAATTCAACATACGAATCAAAGGTCTCCAGTGAAGACCCATTAGTCCCTGCAGAGGTGTTCTCTAGAGGCTATCCATCTGGCAAAGACCCCCTCTCAGACCGCTGGCCCTCCCTATTGGATTACAAATTGTCAAGGAATCCATATGAATGCTTTCTATAGTGCCCATCACCATAGCAACCAGGCACTGTTCAGGTGTTGTGTGCAAAGCAACACCCCCAGTGTACTCCATGGACTATTCTGGTTTTCTACCATAGTTATAGGAAGCCCCATGTAGGAGATGGTCGATATATGCAAAAGATAACCAGGTAGATTGAAGACTCCCAAAACAACCTGTCTGTCTTCAATTTATTGCCAGCATGGGCTTGCTCCCTCCTGTATACTCTCTAACAAATCTTTCCACTTCTTTGACTCTACAATAGCAAGTTATTTGTTGTTTTTTATTTAGTCTCCTTTATATTTTGGCTAATGATACCCACCATCTCCTTGTAACGTAGGAACTGGCTTCTCTGCTGCTTGTGCTATTTTACGTTGCTTCTAAACTCAGATTTGGGCAGGAGTGCAACAGGCAGAACCAAGCCTTTAATCCTCATGCTTTCCAAACACCTCCGTCCAATTCCCCTGAATGCATTATTTGTTTTTGTTTTTATCTTTTTTTTCTTTAAATCATTTCCCTTAAGGCAAACATCACTATTTTGTCTCTCCATGAGCCTAGACAGGTAATTGCATCTCTGCAGAGCCCAGGATAAGTGTGTGTTCTGCAAGTCTAAAGCCTGTTATCATTTTGCTTTCCTATATCCATGATCTTCCCCTTGCTCAGAACAGACTCTGAAGCCAGCCGGAGGCTTTCTATTGATCTCAGAGGGCACTGGGTTAGGCCTCCATTTCACAATAAACTCCACACTCCAACTATTCACCTTCTCAGGCTGACAGCAAAATCCAATCATCCTTTCCCCATCTGTCTTTTCCACTTTTCCCCTGCCCCAAGCTGGGAACTTTCTGCAATTAGCCTCCCAACACATAAACCAGAATAAGGGGACACCAGGCACCAGCCCCTTCATCGGCAGCTTTTCTTCCTCAGAAGCAGTATTGACCCCAAGGCTCAGGAGGCTGCTCGGGAGGAACCGCGCTGCGTGGATTAAGGGGAAAGCTACAACCAGGGCCAGCCACACTGTTTATAAGCATTCACTAGCTTAATCCCAGCATCCTGGCAGGATGCCAGCTGCGACGAGCCAGTTTTGTGTTATTTCTGCTTTCCCTAAAATCTCCCTTGGATGCAGCACTCTGTACTCGCCACTTTGAACCAACGCGTGGGGCGTTTTAGGGCAATCGGACAGTAAATGAGAACTTCAGCTGGAATAAAACCACAGAGCTCTGCAGAGATTATGTGGTTATGCCACCCCACACCAGCTGAAGACACAGCTTAGATTTCCAGGTGCCCTTAAAAATAATTCATATACTGCACAGGGAAATGATACCCCTGTGATGAGCTGGAGAGTTGTTAGGATAACACAGATGATCACAAGAACAGTGATACATTGTGATGTTACCCTTCCACCACCTTACCTGGATACCTCCAAATGACTGCTACTGATTATTATTTTTTAGATCTTGCGCTGTTTCCTTCTTTTTTTCCTCCAACATGGCATTCCTTCTCCCTTGCCCTCTTGCACCTTCCACTAAATGGAGAAGGAAAATTCAACCAGACAGAACTATGTAATAGAAAAACTGCCACTCTGGGCCCTGGTCCATGCTCTTCAACAGAGGAATGGGGCAATTCATACCCAGGGAAAGAGAGAGCTACACACAGCAATACATATCACTTGCTCTGGAAATTAGGTAGTTGATTTCAAAGGAGCAGCATTTATATGTGCAGAACAGCTATATAAGGATGTTCACAGAAGCTTTATGGTTGTCTCCAAGCTCCAGAGAGCTCAACTCATGATAAGTAAAGCACCTGGACTTCCAGGTGGGAGGATGCTAATCTAAACCTAATTTTAATACATTACAGCTCTCTATAATGTTTGCAGAACAGTTTCTCTGTTAGAGAGCATGTACAGAACAAATGTTAGAGGACGAGAAGGAAGAATTTGTCAATAGAAATTTGCCTTCTGCAATTCTAAGCCCCCATGCATTACTTAACCCACAACTCCCACAAAGAGTGTAATTGTCTTTTGCATCCTATAGGGCCACTTTGGGTCTTGCACGGCATCCAAATCAGGTAAAGGATAATTTTCAGTCAAATTAACCCACTAACTCTGCATAGTTAGAGGTCCTCGTCATCATAGGCTGGGTGAGAGGAGGAAGGGAGCAGACCCAGGCAGAGAACCCACATGAATCCCCCAGGGACTGCAATCCCAGGCAGGGGGAACAGAGCTGCAAGGGGACTGAGAGAAGATCAGAGCACTGCCCAGGAATGGCCTGTCCCATGACCCACACGCTCTGTGCAGCTCAGAGAAGCAAATGGAAAGCCGCGGAGCAGCTGCTCTTTAACTGCAGCAAACTTGTAAAATTAGTTGGGTTATCCCAGAGGGAAGGAGGATAAGCATCCTGATACACTGGATGGGGAACAGCACGGTTTCATATGAAAACATCTCCAGACACAACTTCAGTTTAAAAGATACCCACGCCCCCAACCATACGTTTTACCTGCCTGCCTTTGTCCATCCCTTTTACTGCTGCCAAATACACATCTGTCCAGCACCCATGCTTTAGAAGGATAACTGAAGGAATATGTTAAAAAACCCAAGTCAATCCCATTAAAAGACTTTGTCATAAACTGCTTACCCTGTCCTCAATTTTAAACAGCGGTAGTTACCACTTTACTACATCTTATTTATCAAAGGCTACCAGTTCCGGTGACCCAAGCACTGAGACCAACATCAAACCAATACTGGACAGGCTAGAAGGACAGTAAGTTTCCCTATTCAGCTCTTGGTTTGGATATTCACTTCCCTTGCTTCCCTTGCCTTTGAATGCTGTCCATCTGGATCATCAGCTCTTCAGATGAGGGTCCTTTTCTTCACACCACCCTGAAACATACTTAAGCTTCAGTAGGGGCATAAACGGAAGCTCAGACTCACATTTCTGGGCCTGTAACATAAGGCCACATCTCCCATATCTACATATTCTTCATGCAAGAGTGAACTATATGAAGACACAGAGCTAGAGTTCAAATCCAATGCTGCATCCCCATGTAGAGCTCTCACTGCTGTTTGTGGGACAGCCTTGAAAACAGAGGGAAAAAACAAGATCAGCTGCTCATGCTGGGTAATTAGTGCAACCACGCTGCAGGAGCAGGAAGCGTGGCATCCCTGGCAATGGACTTCTGGCACTCAGGCACTGCACATTGGGACAAGCTCTCAAATCCTGGGGAAACACATTCCTGAAAGGGATTAAGGTTTTCTGATGTTAATTCCACGCCTTCTTACTTCTGACTTACCAAAAATAAGTTGCAAAATAACTACTGTGCCAGGTGGTCAGGGCATCCTATGGGAGAAGTATGACTAAAAGTGCCAGGAACTCCTGAGTGTAATTCTATCTTCCTGAAGATGGGACTGAGTGTTCACAACCACAGCACTCACAAACGTGTCCTGTGGGCACATCAGTGGGGAACTGCATGAAATCGTGTCTCCTCACACAATGGGGCAGCTGGCACGTTGATGGGTACAGGCATTTTGAACATCCAGTTACCATATCATCGGTAGAGCCACAAGCATCTGTGTTTCCCCTTGACAGCCCTTCTGCATTTTGAGCCCTGATGATATTCATTAAACTTTCCTCCCTTGGTATTGCCTGGTCACAGCTCTAAGGAAAAAAATCTGTGCTTTTTTCATCTAGACTAGCAGGAGGAAACAGTAGAAGGGCGGTAAGGAAAGATCAACCACCTCAAGGGTGTGTATGGCTCTAGTGGATCCTCGTGCACCCCTCCAGGGAAACCTGTGGGCTCAGTTACCTCTCTGAAGTGCCTGTACACCAACGCACGCAGCGTGGGGAATAAACAGGAGGAACTAGAGATCTGTGTGCGGTCGCAGGGCCACAATGTGATTGCAATTACAGAGACATGGTGGGATAGCTCGCATGACTGGAATGCTGTCATGGATGGCTACAGGCTTTTTAAGAAAGACAGGCTAACAAGGCAACGTGGGGGAGTGGCTCTTTATGTGAGGGAGCAACTGGAATGTTCCAAGTTCTGCCTAGGGGTGGAGGAAGAACAAGTCGAGAACTTATGGGTAAAAATTAAGGGGCAGACAAATATGGATGACACTGTTGTGGGTGTTTACTACAGGCCACCTGATCAGGAAGAGGAAGTTGACAAAGTCTTCTGCAGACAGCTGGAGGTAGCCTCACAATAGCAGGCCCTGGTTCTCATGGGGGACTTCAACGACCCTGATATTTGCTGGAAAAGCAACATGGCAAGGCGCACACAACCCAGGAGGTTCCTGCAGAGCATCGAGGACAACTTTTTGACACAGGTGGTAGAGGAGCCAATGAGGTGAGATGTGCTGCTGGACCTTATACTAACAAACAAAAAAGGTCTGGCTGAGAGCGTGAGGGTTGGGAGTAGCCTTGACTGCAGTGACCATGAGATGGTGGAGTTCAGGATCCTGCAAGGTAGAAGCAGGGCAACAAGTAGGATTACAACCCTGGACTTCAGGAGAGCCAACTGTGGGCTTTTCAAAGACCTGCTTGGAGGAATCCCATGGGCTAGGGCTCTAGAAGGTAGGGGCTCCAAAAGACCCGTTCAATATTCAAGTACCACTTCCTCCAAGCTCAATATCAGTGCATACCTATGAGGAAGAAGTCAAGCAAAGGAGCCAGGACACCCACATAGATGAGCAAAGAGCTTTTAGAAAAACTCAAATGGAAGAAGGAGGTTTACAGTATGTGGAAAAAGGGCAGGTAGGAACGTACATTTGGGGGCACTGGAACAGGCTGCCCAGACTGGTGGCGGAGCCTCCTTCTCTGGAAATATTCAAAACGCACCCAGGCACGGTCCTGTGCTCCCTGCTCTGGGTGTGCCTGCTCTCAAGCAGTGGGGTTGGACAAGATGATCTCCAGAGGTCCCTCCAACCCCTACCATTCTGTGATTCTGTGATTCTGTGATCAATATTAGTTGAAAACATTGTGATCCTGACAGTGAGGGCACGCGCACAATTTGCACATGTGTGACTGCCCATCTCACTCCAGCCCAGTTTAGTTATGTCCCCTCTTAGTCTCCAAGCACTTTGGGGCAGACATCTCCAGCCAGATGCCTCCTGGCATTCCTCCACTGACTCCACAGTGTGTCCAGGACAGACTATGCTCATACATTTACTTGTAGGCTCATTCAGCAGGTCCACAGCAGATTTATCCCTAATTAGCAAAGAAATATCAGTGTAGGACAATGTGGTTCAATATTACCTCTCCTGGCTTTCTGATTTTACTCAGCTTCCTGCAGTTTAAAGCTGTCCTTCAGAGCTGTTCAAAGGCCAGGGGTATGATGAAAGTCACTGCCCACGGTGTTTCTAGGATGGGTACAAAATCACTGCTTCTTGGATGGTTCCTGTGGCTGCCTCAGAAACCCCCCAAAGGCACAGCAGCATGGATTGAAAGGTGCAGCTTCAAAATGCCCCATCTCCCGGTGACCTATCATCTGTGGATCACTGACATGGCCATTAAACCTTATCAAGTCAGTACATGCCTAAGGAAGGGTCTGAGCCACACATCCACACACATGCGTTAAATCTGCAGACAAAAACCATCTTGATGTGATTAAGGCTTAACGGCAGTGACTGCTTTCCACCAGATCCTTCTTTTTTTTCTAAGGTTTTCAAATTAAACAGAACATTTCCAAAGGGGATTTATTAAAAGGAGAGACCAATGCCTTTTAAAAACATAGTGTAGGGACATTAGAAAGTTCTTATCATTACTAATGCTCAGCACTAAGAGAATTATTCATTGGAAAGAAAAGAACGTGTTTGATTCATTTTAGAAATTACCCATGATTAAGGATTACTATTTCTGGATCATTGTTGTTATGAATTTGCATAACAGCCCTGAAGCAAGGCTCATTCCCCACAGAGCACCCCAGAAAGACCTGACCTGTCCGTAGCACATGTGGATGCCAACGCTAAGCATGATGCAAATGAGGCTCGGTGACAAAGAGGGTGGAGGAGAGAAGACAGGCTTGATAAAGATCACACCCAGGGCTGTGATCCAGCAAAGCCAGTGTCAGTTGCTGGCATTGAATTTCTTCATGGTGTGACCAGGACATTTTCTGTGCCTCAGCTCTGCAGTGATAATTAAAGGATGGAGCACTCCTCTGCCTTCTCAAGCAAAGGGAGATGTGATCCCTGTGTCGCATTTGATCAATGTCTTAAGCACTTATTTAGCATCCAGCTAGACCTTCCTTGTCCTATTTGCTACCTTTGTGGTTAAGAGCAATAACAACAGTGCTGCAGAGAAAGGAGGTGAGGCAAGAGGATGGCAGATGACTTTCAGCACCAGCTGGAGGACTCCACTTAGCATAAGGCCGGGACAGCAAGCACCATTATGGGCAAAACAGACATATGAGGTGCCTCAGGTGGTCACATCTTAACATGCACATCAAGTGGCTTCAGGAAAAATGAGAATAATACAGTACATATTGAATCCTCCAGCAACCCATCCCCATCGATGGCGTGGGGGGACTGACATCTCACTCACAGCAGCAGTCCTACCCATTGGCAAGCATCTCGCAGCTGCCTGGAGCTTGGTGTCCCTCCCACACCAGCACATGCGTGCACAGCAGTGTCCCAGCCTGTGCCAGCATACACAGGAGTGTCAGGTCACAGCCAATTTCTCAATGCACTCTTCAGTTTTGGAGGGATTTCACTTTGCACCTCTTCAGGAAAATTGATCTGGAGCTTTGCTGCCCGAGAGCTGGGATGAACAGACCTGTCCATGTTTCATTCCTGGGGTTCAAATGAGCTCAAAGACTGAGCCTGAGACTAAATCAAACTGCTGGGTGTCTCCCAGCCGTAGTTATACACAGGCAAAGCCTCCCACCCCTGCCCAACTCATTTCAGATCAGACCGGGACACCACACACTGGGAACCGGTGACTTCTAGATAGCCCAAAACTGCCATCAAATCGGAACCATGTGCAGCCTGGAAGGAGGTAATTCATGTTGCAATCGCTGCTGTGTGCAAGGGATTTTGTATATAGTAGCACTTCTGAACAGAGTGGTATTTCCACAGCGTGACATCCCTTTCCATTCCCAGTTTGACATCAGTAGGCACCTTGAAAGTTCACAGCCCAGGACATTTTCTTTCCTTTAGAGCAACAAAGTGCTAGATCCTTAAAGCACTAGATCCTTATCTAAAATATATGTATATCCATATATATCTATAAGCACACATTACAAAAATACAAAGCTACCTCCAAGAAATACTTTCCCCATCAAGGTCCACAAACTGAGAGAGTTCTCATGTCCTGCACCTGGGTTGGGGCAACCCCAGTATCAATACAGGCTGGAGGATGAAGAGATTGAGAGCAGCCCTGTGGAGAAGGACTCAGGGGTACTGGTGGATGAGAAGCTCAACATGAGCCAACAATGGGCGCTCGCAGCCCAGAAGGACAACCGTATCCTGGGCTGCATCAAAAGAAGCATGGCCAGCAGGGCGAGGGAGGGGATTCTGCCCCTCTACTCTGCTCTGGTGAGACCCCACCTGCAGTGCTGCGTCCAGCTCTGGAGCCCTCAGCACAGGAAGGACATGGACGTGTTGGAGTGGGTCCAGAGGACGGTCACAAAAATGGTCAGGGGGCTGGAGCACCTCTCCTTTGAAGAAAGGCTGAGAGAGTTGGGGTTGTTCAGCCTGGAGAAGAGAAGGCTGCGGGGAGACCTTATTGTGGCCTTCCAGTACTTAAAGGGGTAATAGGAAAGATGGCAGGCAACTTCTCTAGCAAGGCCTGTTGTGACAGGACAAGGGGTAATAGTTTTAAACTAAAGGAGGGTAGATTTAGACTGGATATAATGAAAAAATGTTTTACAATGAGGGTGGTAAAACACCGGCCCAGGTTGCCCAGAGAGGTTGTGGAGGCCCCATCCCTGGGAACATTCAAGGTCAGGTTAGACAGGGCTCTGAGCAGCCTGATCTAGTTGAAAATGTCCCAGCTCACTGTAGGGGGGTTGGGACTTTTAGATGACCTCTAAAAGTCCCTTCCAACCTAAACCATTCTATGATTCTATGATTCATGCAGCCTCTGAACACTTCTCCCCTCTGAAACAAAATACCTTCAGCTTTCTTTGTACTTCTCTCTACTCATCACGTCATGAAAAGGAATAAAAGACAAAAAGCAAAACAGGAGATTGTCAGACGAGCTCTTCCCTGTGAGTATTAACCCTGTCAAATACGTCTAACTTATTCATCTTCTTTCCCTATGGATTAAACCCCATCTCTTTCCCTTCTCACTGTAGAGAACAACCACATGCTGCTGATCAGTCTCTTTTTTTTCCTATTTGCAATACCATTCTTCTTCTCAAAAAAAGGGTGATCAAGACTGAATACAGCAGGTGGTACAGATGAAGGATTATTTAATCAGATTATTATTAGCCACATCATTATTATTAGACCGAGCTTCCTCCACCCATTCTGTAACTCAACGGAGTGGTCCTTTCACCACTGCAAGCCCCCGCCGTGTGCTGCGCTAATCCCTTCTTTCAGCTGTTGGCAATGATGTCCTTAGGTCTGGAGGGTTAAAATGAATGCAGAAATCATGAACACGTATGACGCATTTAAATCACTCATTTTGAGCACCATTGCCTTGTGCTTCGCTACATTGAAATTCATGTTGACGATTTTTGCTGTTTATTAGGCCTTTATGGAGTTGCTTTTATGCCTCACTAGTCTTCACGAAACTGATTCTGGGCGGACCTTGTTATTAACCTCTTCCCATGCTGAGAACTGAACTCTTAGCCCTCGTCTTTCTTCCTCCTCTTCACCACAGCTGAAGCTAATGCCTTTGCCTTCCTTCTCCCTCTAGTCACCAAATCCCATTAATAGCTTCTTCTAAGGTGCTTTTGCAAAAACATCTTCAAAATCTAAATCAACTGTATTTACCAGTCATCCTTTCCCTGCTCTGCTCTTAATCTTTTCAAATAAATTGAGGGATTATTAACATTAGAGACATAACTTATTATTTGTATTCAAGCGCTGCAGTGTTCAAAGACATAGGCAAAAATTAGGTGGCAACGCGCTAAGCTCTGTCTATGTTGAGTGAAAGTCTGCACCCCTTAGCAGATGCAGAAATGCTGGTGAAAGGAACAAGTCTTACCTTGACTCTAGAAAATATGAATGAAAGTATGCAGAATTTTATTCTTAAAATCTATGGAGTTTTGCTGCTTTCAGCTTACGCTTACCCTGGTGTTTTATTGCCTCTTCTTTAATTAATTTCTCTGTTATTCTTTCAGCAACTGAAATAAGACTGAGAAGTCTATAATTCTTTGGATCACCCATAGTTCCTATTAAATAGATGGATACATTGGCCTCTCTCCAGTCCTCCCTAGTCAAATTATTCATCATAAATAGTATTTATTATGAATAAAGCCCCATTTTGGTTAGCAGAATGTTTGGGAACCATCCCAATTTTCTTTAAATGTATTGATTGTTTATAAGCACTTGGCAGATAGACCTTAAGTTATTTACAAACAATTTTCTCTGACTCTTCACTTCTAATTGTTGGTTCCTAGTTGGTTCCCCATGTCCATGATCTTTTGTAACTGCTTTATTAGAGAAGCCACACACGACACTGGAAAATCATTGATCGATGATAAATTAATTTATCATCACTGGACTTTGGAGACTGGAAGATGCTTTCCCAAACCCTATTTGGGCTCTCAGTATAGTTGCAAACAGCATGAAATCAACGAAGCAAAGCATAGCGAAGTCAAGAGCTCAGTCACAAAAAAAAACCCCTCTGTTTTAATTGAATTATTATTCTGTTTCTCCAACTGGTTTTGATGCTAAACAGCATGGCTATGCATCTCCCATGTAATACTGAATTGCTTAGCTCTTTCAAGACATCTAGATTTTCACCACTGCCCTGATCTGGGCCTCTCCTGTGGGACTTGGTCCTGAGGAACAAAATCCTGTGCCCAGCCACCTTCAGTGGGGTACAGCAGAGATATGCCCATGATGCGCATCTTACCACGCTGCAGCCATTTGCGCCAATGCCATGTCAATTTTGGCTCGCTCTCTCAGTCTCTGTGTTGCCCTCCTTTCACCTAATAATTCAATTGATAAAGCTTGAGCAAAGAAGTAAAAACGCTCTGAAACGGGATCCTGGATTACCTGCAATCCCAGTGCCTGGATAGTCTTTTAGCTGCTTTGATGTGATGCACGCACAGGGGAGACATTATGTCAGAAATACTCTGGCTCACAGAGCTTTGCTTGTGGGAATAGTTCAATGGTACTCAGAAA
This sequence comes from Phalacrocorax aristotelis, assembly GCF_949628215.1. Classification (NCBI taxonomy): domain Eukaryota; kingdom Metazoa; phylum Chordata; class Aves; order Suliformes; family Phalacrocoracidae; genus Phalacrocorax; species Phalacrocorax aristotelis. The sequence goes on from NC_134277.1 coordinate 162,955,411, forward strand.
TTAAAACTCAGAAGAGGAGAGGGATTCCCTCCCACAAATCTCTTCTCACCACGTCGCTCAAACCCTTTCCAATTCAATATGAACACAGCTTTGGAGTGAAGATTGATGCAAACAAGTAATTGAAGTCCTCTGTAGTCTGTTTATTGCCCATGATCACCTCCCTTTCACCTTGAAGGTCTAGTATTTAGAGTCATTGCAACTAGCTTGTAACTAGGAAGAAGGAGACGAATCAACTGTTTATTAACCCAAGCAGGAAATGAATTTGAAAATGATGCATCACTTGGAAGCCCACAAAACTTTATGAGAAGCCTGATCACCTCTACATGAATGAAGCCAGTAGGAGGGGTCCCCACCTCTATGGAAAGGGGAGCTACAGTTTCTGGTTGCCTGGCTGCAAAACTGCAAGTCAGCAGTAGGAATGCTGTGTTTCACATTCAATTTTATACATTAACTCACTGATAAGTGGGGGAGCATATTACCACCATCGATTTATTGTCATAGTAAATTTTGTGTCCACAGAATGGAAAAAAAACCCCAACAGCTGGGGACTTTGTCTCAGGAAAACTGACGTTGTGCAGCCTCCCTCAGTACTTCCTTATGGCAAAGCACAAAAGCTGAAGGCAGAGGGGGAGAGAAAGGGATATGGAAGAAAGGGAAATGCTTGGGCTTGTTTCCATGCTGTTCACTGCCCCACTAAATCCAAAAACCTTTCAGGCTCTGATATATCACCGTTTTATGTACCCAAGTTTTCCCCTGACTTCCAGCAGTAAAATCTTTGAGGTCTGCAGTCACAAAGTTCAATGGAGCCATGCAATCTATGCTTTTTTTAGCCAATACTCAATCAGCATGTGTTAGGAGACTCTTCAGCTGGATGTCTGACATCTATCTGTTTGATTTACCCTGCAAGTAGATACTCCATCTTTCAAAAACTACCTGACCACTACCAGGGCTGGAGATCGCTAATAAGAACACAGTTGGCTTGAGCTGTATCCTTTGTACCTATTTACCCCTCTGCCAAGCAGCATGGTCAAAATCTCCAGTGCTAGTCCCTTGCACACCAGCTGGAGACCACCACATTTTCAATGCTGGTGAGTGTAAGTCACCAGCTGATGGACCCCGAAGCATCAGCTGGATTTGGCTTTTTCTGTCATGGCTTGATAGTGCATGGGTGAGGGAGCAGATGGTGGAGAGGGCTGCATCTCTGAGAGGTGGAAACAATCTGTGTCTCCAAGAGCACATGAAGACATGCGCCCAGAGATGTGAGACATGAGATTCCCACTATCACTGCATTTCTTCTATGGGGGGAAAACGGGCTCTCTAGAGACCACGCTCTGAAGACCCTGCTCAGCCTTACAATCCCCATTTGTTCCAATGCCTTGTTTACTCACACTGTCTTTAAACTGGGAATCTGAGTAGGTATGTATGGAATCAACTCTCCTTATCTCTCTCTTTGCTTTTGTATAAGCAGGTTTAAATCAGATTAGGCCTAAAATTAGAGTGACGTACAGTTGTCAGTGGGGTTACAGCTCATGCAAGATGGTGGGTTGTTAAAGGAGTGAAATAGCACTCAGCCTTTCACTGGAGGATTTCCAACATTTTATAAACACCAGGCAATCAGACCTTCTGACACTGGTGAGACACTGAGCTCTCTGCTTCCGAGGGGGAGGAGAGTGCTTACACAACCATCACAGCAAGTCAGGATCATAACTGGGAGGAAGACACAGCTGAGTTAATTTTTAGCCTGGTCCTCCAACCAGCCTCTCCTCTTTGGGAGCTCTTTGGGACTGAGACATTGGGAGATTCCTCAGTTTTCCACTGGCCACATCACCCAGGGCTTAGACAAAGCGTAAGGTCTTAAATATATATCCTTAGAACAACAACTTTTAGCCACTTTTGGTTAGTATTCATCTAATCAAGCAGAGCTGGTGAGTCTTCCCTCCCTTCAGATAAAGAGAAGCATGCTCAGCAATTTTGTAAGGAAGATAAAGTATCAATGAAGATAAAGAAATATTAAGCAGTTACAATGCCACTGCTATGCCAAAGAGACCCCTGCATTATGTGGAATGGGAGATATTTCGAATCTTCTAGGATTAGATGCATTTGTCATATTTCCAGTGGAGCCCACAGTTCAGCAGTTCCAGTATGGAAACCAGTTACCCCCACCTCTCTGCCAACCCTCCAGTGAGGCCCCAGCTCTGTGTTTTTAGAGAAAATGGATCAGACATCCAGCCATATTCAGGCTGACACTGAGTGAGACAGAGAGATCAGCAGATCCTAGAAGAATGCTGCAGGGAACGCAGACTGACCATCAGCACCTGATCTCGCTCTTCTGCAAAGGCTCAGCATCTATTGCCTGCAATGGCATCGCAGGCTCAGGAGATTCAGGGCACATTTTGCAGTCCAACAGGGGCTTGCGATGTTAGCCTGTGGTTTTTCCATGGGCTATCCACACCTCTATCAGCAACGCTTCACTGGCCTGGCCTGTATTAACCTCTTGATCTAGAAGGGATTTTTGTCTTTACTGTTACCCTCCCTCCCATAAAAACTCATTTGCTATTATTCTGCTGTGCTACATGGTGCCAGTAGTTCAGACCTCTCCAGGAGACATCAGTGGGCTTGCAGATATTATTTAACCCCTGCTGGGTCACCTGCAACATTGCATGGCATTTCAGCGGCGCATAAGGTGAGTCAGTCACATTGCGCTGCTATTTCAGGTACGCCGCAAAGCTCCCAGCAAGCCCACTTGGGATGGAGGTTGAGAGTTTGCAGCTTCACCCCTCGGATGAGGACACTGCCTCTACCCAGACCCGAGGTGCTGCTGGGTTCCCCCTCTGCAGGGAACTCTCTCCATCAAAGCCCATTTATGGAAGAAAAGCCCAATGAAATATTGCTTCACAGAGCCTGTACCTCAACATCAACCTGTCCATCCTTGTCCCATAATTTGGGCTACCTTCATGTTTCCAAGTGGAGGTCTAGAAACTGAGATACCCTCTACCAGAGATTTCTCAAAAAAGATATTGGTCCTACAGCTGTGGTTAGACAGATGTAATTCCTTCTCTACACTGGGTGAGGTCTATCCTTGCAAGGGTTGCCAGGTGTGAAACATTCTCTTCTTCCTTTGGAATAGCTAAAATCTGGGTTTTGGCAAAGTCTACTTCTAACCCAAACAAGTCAGGGCCAGTCTTTGGCTTTTGAGTAGCAGGCAGGCTGAATAGTTCAAGAGCCATTCACATTTCAGGAACCAGGCCGGCTGAGCCACAGCTTTCAGTAAATTGAACCCTTGGTTTTACAAAGAATCACAGAATCTCAGAATGGTTGAGTTGGGAAGGGACCGCTGGAGGCCATCTTGCCCCACCCCCCTGCAGGGACACCTAGAGCCAGTTGCCCAGGACCATCTCCAGATGGCTTTTGAACATCTCCAAGGATGGAGACTCTACAACTTCCCTGGGCAACCTCTGCCAGCACTCTGTCACCCTCGCAGCAAAGAAAGTGTTCAGATGAACCCTCCTGTGGTCCTATCACTGGGCACCACTGAAAAGTGCCAGGCTCCGTCCTCTTTGCACCTGCCCTTCAGGTATTTATATACACTGATGAGATCCCCCCTGAGCCTTCTCTTCTTCAGGTTAAACAGTCCCAGTTTTCTCAGCCTTTCCTCATAGGAGAGATGCTCCAGTCCCTTAATCACCCTTGTGGTCCTTCACTGGAGTCTCTCCAGTATGCCCATATCTCTCTTGTAATGGGGAGTCCAGAACTGGACACAGGACCCCTGAGACTAGCCAGGATTTTTGAGACCAGCCCCATCAGATTACCCAGCAGAGCCAAATGAGTGACTGACCCTTAAGAAAATACAACTGAGAAACCACCATCCTCTCCCATTATAAACTGCTCCTGAATCTTGCCATCCCTTCATCTCCCCGGGACAATGATACATCCCATGGCTCACAGGCTTTGCAGAACAATTCGGTATGTGAGTCAGAGGATTAGGAAAACCTGTCACCCCTATCCTGCAGCTTGAAGTTGAAGCTTCTGAAGCAGATTCATGCATGCTTGTGCTTTGCATTTACTGGCTGGATAGAGTCACTTTAATTTTGCTCTCTGAGACTTGGCTTTGTTGCGGGTACCAATTCTCGTGCAGGTGCTTCTTTTAAATAAAAGGTCACCCAAGGCATTGGCAAGGCTATAATTCTGTCATCTGACATTTAAATCAAAATCAATCTTTCCATCTCTTCGCTCATTAAACATAACAAAACAAAGAAGTCCTCAGGTTCTCCAGGTGTCTAACCTAGGTGGGAGAAGGAAAAATCATGAATGTCCTTGCTTTCATGAGTATCAGCTAACATTTTCCCCTCCAGTCCTGGCAAGGTTCCATCTACCCAAGGAGACAGCAATATGACTCTAATATTGAACCCAACCATGGCACTTCCCAGAGCCTCATGCAAGGCTGAACATATGGACTGGATTCTGTTTTCACACTAGCATGCATGAGGATTAACCTCACCAAGGTCACAGAGAGCCTTAGCTCCAAGCAATAAGCTACTCACAGCATTATTTGATGTAGTACCTAAATCACCAGGAAGAATTATAGCACAACATGATCCCAGATCTCCTATGGGAGAGGTAATCCCTTCCCAGTGCCGTTTTAGCATAAAAAGGGATGAGATGTCCACAAGCTTCAGTCACAGGCACTAGCCTGTTCATTTTTGCACTAGATTTGGTTTAAGTTTTGGTGTGGATGAGGCTATGCCTGGTTTAGGCTCCTTGCATTTCGTCATGTCAGAGAAACGGAAAATAATTGAGACCCAAAACTGCGCAATGAAATCCACAGTCACAGGGCAAAATTCAGTAAAGCTGCCGTGATGTTTGCTTTCATTTGTATCTGTCCAGAGGGTTGGTAAAACACTACCAAAACAGAACACCTCTAAGATTTATGTCACCTTTTGTGCCTGTGTAAATGATAGAACAAGGTAAGAACCAAGTTAGCATGCACTGGTTTAGAAAGAATTCTCCCTCGATTGCACAGAAGATGGGAAGCTACTCACAACTTTGCACTAATCAGCACCCCTCAGATTTATTAGTCTCTCTGAAGGGTCTCTAATTTTGGCTGACCTTCCATTTCACAGTTCCCTCTTTCCTGGAATCATAAAGCCTCCAAGAATATTACCTATCGCTCACCTCACATCTATTTCACTGTAATTCATGCCTAGTTCTGTGCCTTCCTGTAACCCCAGGTAGTTCAAGCTTGAATTCTGTAATAACTCTTTCCTAGTTTAAATACTTCTGACACCTTAGTGTTGGTGTCAGGTTAGTTACGTCTGAATGAAAATGTTTACAGACATGTTACAAGAAGGGAGGATCTCTGAAACAAAAAAGATTAAGTCTCTGGGAGACTTGAGGTTTGGGGGTATGTTAATAAATCGACCTGATACCACGAGACCTCTCTGAATTCCCATTAAATCCATGGACAGATTGTGTGATTGCACAAGTATCTTCTCAACAAGCATCTCCCTATAGTAAGTAACAAAATCTGGTACCTTAGAAATTCCCAAAAGTTTAATTCACAAAAACATCCTGCCGTTATGGTCGTTACCCAGACATCTGACCCTCTTGGTTTTGCCAAAGTGCTCAAAAAAGGGAGGTTTTTCTTTTTTTATGAGATTTTCATATCTCTCTCCTCATTTAAAGAAAAATACAGATACCAACCAAAACCATACTATTTTGCAGAACAACTCAAATTCTGCAGTTCACAAAGCACAGACAAACCCAGGTCAGCTGATGACACTCTGCATAAAGATCCCTTTCCATGGGAGCACTTTTTGACATAGCCCAAAAGATGTCACGGGCTCTCTGAGGCTCAGGGGTAAAGCCTTCATCCATCTCCAGAGGACCCCACAAACCCCTGTTCCACCAGTGCACTGCTGGCTGCTGAGGATGTCTTTGCCAAACCTACCAACAGCAACACAGGGCTGAAGGCATTCTTCAAAAGCCATTTTAAGAGGTGTTTACTGTGCAGAAATCCAGGGGAATTGATTCCAAGTACATTGGCCCCTCAGGATGTCCAAATGTAATCCTTACAGGGGTGGACCAGCCAGGTACCTCTGGTAGTAAGGAAGCTGAAAAATCGGCCTGAGACTCGAAACATGCTAGAGTTTGAGTATTTACTTACTCAGGAGTAAGACCCATGAGGTCCTATGACAAATCTGCACAGTCTGCTCCAAAATTAATACACGTGTCATCCTTATATTACTAAGGAAAACAGATTAACTATTCTCTCTTGGCCCGTCTCTCCCACATACGCTGTTTCTTCTTACACGATTATAAGGAACAATCTTGCTATGACATTTTGACTAAGAACCTGCAAATCTCACGATCTCTAGCTACACAGTAACAGCAATTAAAAAATGGCAGTTCAGTTCCTCTGAATGTCTTTTTCATATGGTGAACAGAAAATAATATCGTTTCTTTGCTTGTGGGCACTAACTCCAGCATGGCGAACAGCCCCTTCCTCAGCACAAAATCTGCCCTGGCCTGGGTCAGAGCCTGTCCTGGGTTGGTCCGGCCAGCACACAGAAAAGGCAAGCACCAGGAGAATTTCTTTGTGGAAGACCTTGCTCTCCATCAGGAAAAGACTGAATTCAGCATCGAGCCTTCCTTCAGAGCTCAATTAAACCTTCACAGCCTGAAGCAGCCAAACTGCTCCATTTGCCCATGAGTGTAGCTGTGACAACATCCTTAAAATCTTTTCAGCAACTGTTCTTGAAAGAAAAGACCGCGTCTGGCCTCAGATTACCGGGGAGGATCAGACATGGGCCTAATCCCTCTTTTGTACCAGCAGCAGGAGGGCTGAGGTGGAGGAAGCCCCATCATATGGGTCATCTCACATTGGCTTGGAAAAGCTGGTACGGACAAGCCTGACTGCGCAGGTTTCTCTGTTCAGAAGCCAAGCTGGAGCTCTTCAGCAGTGAACACCAAACTGAAAGCCAGGGAAAGACTGGGGTAGGAGGACAGTTTTGGGGGAGATCGCTACAGAGCAGGCTTGCTACTCCTACCCCACCCAAATGGTGGAGGCAGTCAGGACAGCAACCGGTGCTGCTGAGCATGGCCAACCCCCAACCTCAGCCCTGTCTTCAAAGGACAATTAACCTCACCTTGAAGCTGAAACAACCTCTGAACATGCCTGTCACTGCTTACAGCCGTGCAGCACAGCCACAAAAACAGGAGTGGGGAACAGGATAGCAAAGCCACATAAATGGAGCAAATGCCATGAACACGCAACAAAACGGTTGGCAGCCACCGAACAGGAGAGGTGTTCTCACGTGGTAACTGGGCTTGGCGGCAACTTAGCGCATTACACCCATCCTGTCTTGCTAATAGAGGCTTTGCTGATGCATATTCAATGGCTTCATTGTGTAATATGTAACAATATGGTGGGCTAATAATTCAATGGCTGATAAACCCAGCTAAGCCGGACCTTTGAGTGAGTTGTTCTGAACATTAGCTAATTTGCCACCAGCCAATTCTTCCTGGAAAAAAAATGAATTATTGTGCACCACAACATTTCATCACTTTGGTTAACAATTAGTGCTTTTGGAGGTATTTCTTCAATCCCACAGAATTGTACCAACATTACCTAAATAATCCTCAGCAAGGATTCAGGAAGGCAGGCAGTGGCTACTGTTGTAGCTAGAGGAGGAAACCGAGGAGAGAAAAACTAAGAGGATCGCTACCACAAATCTACTCACTGAACCAGACTGTCAGGTCAGGGATTGACCCTTTCAGGGAGGTTTGGCTGTCTAAATCTTTCTAGAGAGGAAAAGCCAGGACACCACCAGTGTGGCTACTCTGGCAGTTCTGACTTCTCGCATAGCTTCCAGGAGAAACCTCCTACCAGCTTTTAAGCAGTAGTTTCATTTTGCTGCAGGTAGAGGAGGCTCTTGTTATAGGCAGAGGCAGATTTCCTGGAGCACAGAGCAGCTCTAGCTGCTCCCAGGTCCCTTCACTGGTTCTACAGTGCTGACAGTGGACTCAGCGGGATACAGCTGTAAGGCCTGGGATACTTCCTGAGCTAGACAGATGGTTCCAACAGATGCAGACTATAAGACAGCGATGACTTAACCACACGTTTGCATTACAAGCAGTGATGTCAGTGCATATGCTTATACAAGTACTCTCCCCATATTTGAGACAGGTTCATAGCACACTTAGGAGTGGGTATATCCCTCCTTCTTCATGTCCAGAACTGACTCCCACAATCTGAGGTGTAGCAGGAACCTTAAACCCCTTCTAACAACACCACAAATACAAGTTCACCCTCCTTCCTGCTGGAAAATTGTCAACAATGTTCAATAGATACTACAACAGAGGGAAGTCTGAAAGAACAACAAATGAGTACTAAATGAGAGTTATGTGGATTTTAGTTGGCCGGTTTCCCCCTGTTGTAAAGTTGTGAGAGCTCGGAGGTGGCTGTGGAGAACCACAAGGCCCTAGAGATGTGAATCACTGAGGGTTTGGTGTGGAGGTTAGATCATGACTGACTGATGCTCCCAAGCGAACGAGCATACAGCAAGTATTGTTTCAATTTTAAACATCTCGTAACTTTCACTTAACATTTTAGTAGCACCTTCACTAAAAAAACAAAACAAAACAAGAAAAAACCTTCGTTTGTCTTCACTAGGATTCACTATTTCATCTCCTTTTCCCACCAAACATCATTTTGCTGAAGATACTAAAAATGGTCTCTTATGATTATGATAAAGTAGTGGCTTTGCTGAATAGTCAAATCAAAGGAAAAAAGAAGAGAAATGAATCTGTTGATGAAAAGTTGAATGATTCAGACAAGGGAATTGATTATTTGAGTCAATTCCATCAGAATGAGAATGTTGCTTTTGTTCTTCAATTTCACTTTCTTTTATTGAAACCTTATGGTCTGGAAAGTGAAAAAAAAAATTCATTACCTTAACGAAATACCAACAGAGATCTAATTCTGCATCATTCCTGTGGAATTCTCTGGTCATCTTGAACACGTATTTGACTATATACTTAAAAGATGTAATTCAGTGTACATTTTCTCATTACTTCTGGTACTAAAACCTCCTTGAGACAGGAGCAGTGCATTTGGATTTTCCACCATGTTTTAGCTTTTTTATAGTCTTCTAAAAGAAGAGTATAAAAGCAGCAATTGCTTACCCTGTTTTATTAAACACCTATTAACCAGAACATAAGAAGATTTGTATTTACTTACTGACACGTTCAATGAGGTGCAGGGTTTTTTATTTTCTAGGTGTCTCATAGTCACTAAACAGGTCTTAACTAAATGCTGGCTAACAAACAGCACATTTTGAATGTAATATTTCATTATGAAGGAGATCTACGCATCCTGAAAAGATTCTACATGGTATTACTGTCCTTTTAATCTAACACAGCATTACTACTCATGGCATTTGGAGGCCTTAGTGACCAGCTATTTATTTCTTGTTTGCACATCACTGCCTGAAAGCTTGTTTATTTTTTATCATTTATGAAAAATTTTAAATAATACTTTTGTAGGGGAATAGACAGGGATCGGCGACCGGAAGATCACGGGATGTGACGGAAAGATAGACTCCTCCCCATAGGAGTGGCAGGAACAGGAAGCGCAAGAGCTATATAAGCGTGTGACGCAGCTAAATAAACGGACATTTTGTATCCATCATATTGATGTCTGTGCATCACTGTCCCCAGGGTGGGTAGAGCCCTGTGTCCCGGAGGTATGCGGCCCAAGATAAGTTCTCCCATAGAAGCGTACAGCAACATACTTTAAAGAAGAAAAAGACAGGCACTCCAATTCCATCACTACTGAGCTTCATGGTCACGGATAAGGTGGCAGGTTTGTTGGTAAGAAATGTCAGACCAGCCGATTTTATGTCTGCTCCAGTAGATGTTTTATTGTAACAGGTGCCAAAGCCTCTCTGATGTCCACTGGTATTATTCTGCTGACCAGTAGCTGCAGTGACCCCAGGGCACCGCTCTTCAGGGGAGCCGAACTGACACCAAATGCAGTTGCTGAAGAACATGCTCCAGTCTTTAGCATTCAAGCCATAAATGGACAAAAATTTCCTACATAAATCCCATTGATCAAAAAAACATAACGGCTGAAAATGTACCTACTCTGTCCTCTCATGCTGATGGAGAACCCCTGACAGCACCTTCGAGATTTACTCTGGGTGACACACACAGCATGGAGCAGTTTCCACCACAAAACCTCTTCTTGCCACATGAAACATGCAAGTATCCTGAGCACATTTTCACTCACAGGGTTACTCAGGGCTTGAGCTCAGACTTCCCAAATGGTCTGACATTGGTTCCCACTCTGCCTCAAGTCTGGAATAAAAAACTTTGCTTCTTCACTTGTTAAGTGAAGAAACTCCTCACCAGACATGAAGAAAACACCTCAAATGCTACTCCCTGCCCATTACAACCAGTTAAGTGACTTGAATCACATTAGGTGAATGATTTCAAGCATGTGCTCAAGCAAGACAGATACAGTCAGACTGCATAAAATGAAGAGGGAAATACCAGAAAATAATCCTTAGTAAGTACATAGCCCATTGTAAAAATCTAGCCCAGGTGCCAAAAAGAAATCCAATAGTGAATCTGTCAGTCTGTGTGTGTCCCAGCTGAATACATAATAAATTTAAAAGGGGAAAAGACTCTGTCTACAGAGTGTCAAGCAAAACAAATAGAAGCTGAGAAAGGATAGTCGGAAAGCCACCATCCTGAAATGGGAACTCTCTGCAAATAAATCGGCATCCCCATAGCTCCCCAACTGCACTTTGCTTTCAGTTCACTGACTCACGAGGACTTGGCCAAGGCCTTGCTGACAACGCAAAGCTTTCTGTCTTCTCCTCCTTCATCTCAGAGAGGCTAATGAGACCATCGAAATGTCACCATCATGTTAACCAAACACCATAACACAGGCTTGGGAGATGAGTACTGACAAAGCATTCGCACCTCCTTCTATAATCCCTTGCATGAAACCCATGTAGTTTGAAAAGCCCCTACAAAACATCAGTTTAATGCCTGTATCATCCCTCTCCTCAACAGCACCCACTCTCAAGGTTGACCAAACAGTCCCCCCACTGCAGTCTAACTGATGTTGCTATTCTCTGCGGCTCATTTTCCTTTATTGCAATAACCCACCCTTTTGGGGAAGAAAGGAAGAGAAGTGGAATGGGAGGAGGAATCGAGCCAAACTCCCCAACAATATGAGAAGAAAAACACAATCTTAATCAGCACATCCCTCAAACCTGCAGAAGTTCTAAGGGCTCAGCCAGGAACAAGCGTTACCTACAGACACGAGACTGCGCTCCCCGAAACTGGGAGTTCGGTTTGGCCAGGAATCCAGAGTCAACAGGAATATCCAATACGAGGACGCCCAAACGTCGCACGAGACAAAACCCAAGTACAACTGCGTCCCATGAAGTTCTACACACAAGTGTCCCTTCTGCCTTTTATACCCTCTCTCCAATGATGGCTTGTACTAAAACAGACAGCCTGAATGAGAAGTGTTTGTACACGCTCACCCATCTGCAAATCTCTTTTAACCTGAAGAATCTCCTAAAAAGCTAACACCAAAAATAAAGCCGTTAGAATTGTTTAAAATAAAATACGGAGGGGTTTCTTTCCTTTTCTTTGTTATCTGCAACAGGCTTAATGACTGACTGCTCAGAAGGTACCCGGCATAGCGGTTTTGCATTGCAGACGATGGTGGACGCCTTATTCTCAAACAACATCCACCCGCAGGGAAGGGAAATGGAGGCGGGGGGACACATCTGTGCTGAAGATCAGAAATGCTTTACTTACCTACGGCTTTCTTTGGGAAAGAAATAAAAGGAAAAGAGGTGGGAAAATAAGAAAAAGAGGCTTTGAAACCCTGCCGAGGCTGGCGGGGAGCGGGGCACCGGCGAGCCTCTGGGGGGAGCTCGGGAACCGCAGTTCACCCCCCCACGGGGCTGTCTCCATCTCGCTGTCTCTGCTGTGAAATTAGGAGGGGGGGGAAACAGCCTTCTCTCCCCTTTGTCTGTCTCTTGCTGAGAAACAAGCATCTTTTTCCCTTGGAAATTCAGTTTGGAAACGCAGGTATCTATTTCACTGCATTTTGTCAGCTAGCTTGAAAATAAAGACCAGGGGTGAGCAAACCCGGATCAGGCCCTGCGACGCTGCTCTCAACAACAGCATCTCTTTGGGTTGCTACCAGTTGTACCTGTGCCTGGGGTCACGCATGCAAGGGCCTGATCCCTGGCCGAGGCATCCCAGGCACCACCATGAGTACCAGCAGTGATGCTGAAGTTGGTGGCGCATTTTCCACCAGCTCCAATTTGATCTCGCAGAGCCTCAGGCATTTTGAATAGCTTCTGAATTAATTAATCTCAACATCTTCCGCCTTGGACACTCGGTGCTCATCTCAGCTATCTCCAGCAGTATTATCACTGAGGAGTAGAGCAGCCCATTCATATGCCTTGGTGAAACACAGCTCCTTGAACACCTCTTGCTCAGCAGAGCCTACCAGGGAATATACATTAAGCACCCCCTGACTCCATAGGTGAAAGAATCTATGACCCTCCCGTCCCCATCCCCTTTGCAGGTCTGACTTTGGGCTTTCAGCTGCGATGGTCTTTCATATTAGTTAACCTGAGCTTGGGAAAAGCCCTGTTTCCAAGAGCAGAGGAAAATATGAAGGCAGCTGCCCAGCATGTTGCTCCCCCATTTCAGCCTAAGTTATAGATGTGGCTTTTGATTCCAGTAGTCCCCAGTCCAATGTGGTATTTGCTGATGTAGTTGCACCTCTCTTATACTCACACTTTCATCAGGGAAGGCAAAATGAAAAACTAAAACCACTGATGAAATATAATTGATGTGAACATTCTGGTGAAGAAAAGAGGAGAAAAGCTTGCCTGTGATTGCTTCTCCATAGTACTCTCTGACCCAGAATGGGACGATCACTAATTGTATAAGATAAGGAAATCCAAAGAAAGGCACGAGAAATTATTTCAATGTTGGGAAGAACTGACTAAAAAGGGGAGATTAAAATAGTTAAATAAATGTATAGTTTGACTACATATAACCTATGGTGAGGACTTTATAATAGGCTGTAAATATGGGATGTGAACACTTTACCTGAGGCAGAAAAACTAGCAAGAAGTGAAGGAATTTATGAAACACATAATGCAGGCTAAAAATTAGCAGCTCGCTCCAAAAGCTGGGCCTACACAGGAACAGTCCGTCGAAGAAAGTGATCTTTCTCAGAAAAAGATTTTATTTATTACGGATGTAGTCTCTCAGAACTGTCTGACATCTACAAGGATTCAGCCGAAATCAGTCGGGGAACCTGTAGGCTCCGGCGTGCAGCCTCACACTAACTGCTTCACGTAGCATGTTTGCAAATTGTAACGCTGCTGTTACAACTGACACTGTGCTATTTTTTAGCAGGTCTACACTAAGGGAGGAAAAAAACATCACTCCAGCTACAAAAGGACGTAGCTCTGCTCTGCTCCTTGGTGACAGATCGCTCGCTGAAGGTTTTCCATTCTTTTTTTTCTGATATTCATCTAGATGGATTCCTGGTCCCTTGCTCTTGTCCCTGTGATCCTCTGGAAGTGCAAGCGCTGGTAACAGTTGTGAGGGGCCTGAAAATCATCAGGACTGGTGAGGGAGCAGCTTTGCAGAAAAAGATCTGAGGGTGCTACTGGACAGTAAGTTGAAGAGGAGCCAGCAGCGTGCCCTTGCAGCAGCGAGGGCCAACCACACCAGGCTGCATCAGTAAGGACGAAAGTGGCAGGTTAAGAGAAGAGAGATGTGTATGCCCAGAGGCGCACTGCAAAATGAAGGGCAATGGTCTCAAATTGCAGAGAAAGAAACCGAAGTTCAGTATTAGGATAAAAATCTTTACAACACCGAACGAGCAGAGTAGCTGCACAATCTCCAGCTGGTTAAAAATCTGCCTTGGAGGTGATCAAAATGCAGCTGGACAAGGCTCTGACCTAACTCAGTACTGGGTCTGCTTTGAGGAGAGGCTTGGGCTGAGGACCAACAGAGGCCCCTTCCAACCTAAGCCATTCTGTGGTTCTATGTACGGAGCTCACCTGAACCAAAATTGGGAGCAAAATCAGGAGCGAGAGCCCTCAGACGTGTACAATGGATTTAGAGCTGCATCAGAAGCAACTCACAGAAATCATTCCCCTTCTTCCCCTCCCCATAACACTGCTGAAGACCGTAACTGGCCCAGACATCCACCCAAAATCCCAGAGATACAAACGGAAACCTAATGCCACCTTTGCATGTTCCTTTTTGGGAATCACGCTCTGAGCTGCTGCCTTCAGGACACAGCACATCCCAACCTACAGATTCTGTAATATGCAAGTGAAAAATTCACTGGACCCTCCGAAAAGAGGGAAAATACGTATGTACACAGGCTTTTCTTCTTCTCCACTACCAAACAGGCACAAATGCATCAGCTTTTCACCACAGTGAACTTTGACTAGGAGTGTGGGAACCAGGAAAAAAAAGGTCGAAATACAGAGTTACCACCATGTCAAAGTAAAAAGCCGCCCCTTCTTTCTCAAGGTGACATGTCTCCAAATTAGGTATTCTGATTTTGTTTAGAGGGACGGGTTTTTACTATTCTTAGCACGATAGGGCCACTGCAGCGGGGAATGAACTGGTATCTAAACTGGCTCACGTATCGCCAATAAAGCTGTTTCCCATGTGCTGATTGCAGGATATTACTGGAGGCGACAGTCGTGAGGGAGAAAGCACTGTTTGATTTCCAGAACCCAGCTGGGTTTATACAGTTGGCAGTAGGAAAAAAAAAAATAATGTTGACTTGAAAATCAAGCAAACCCAGTCTAGAAGTCATTGAGGGGGAATAAACATGGAGTCCCAAGATGCCTTTTATAGAAACACTTTACCATGGATAAACACACTTTGGAATGAGGCATTTTTCCAACTCCGTCTTCTTTGTGTCGATGTTACGTTTCTACCAGGAATAAGAAGCTTCTTAGAGCTTTTTTTGTCAGTTAGATAAGAACCGGCTTTTGCTAAGTGCCCTCATCCCTACCTCACCAGGGACATTTCTGAAGTCCTTACTGCTTGAAAGCCAGCTAAGAGTAAATGACTCCATATCACAACCCAGTCCCAACCCATCAGAGAGACAAACTGTCAGACTCGTTCAGGTTGGCTGAGTCACAACATCATTGCTTTCGTCTTTGTGATGAATGTCAGGGATGAAAGAAAAGGCACTACGGTTACATTATTCCCGCTCACAGGATATTGGAAAATGTATTAGATGGCTTCGAACTGGCTGAAGCACAATCCTGGCCTCCCTGAAGTTTTTCGTAATGAAGTTCTTACTTCAACAGCCCAGGGTATGTGCTGGGGGAGCCATCGTCTACCCATCAGGTCCCGCCTGGCAGCTGCCTTCCCCAGTGTCCAGGACCCCTGTGACTGCATCCACTGCTTTTAAAATACTGTACAGTTTTCTTAGGTTCTTTTCAGTTACCTGGCTCACAAGGGGATAAAAAAGCTAACTTCCTCAAGCAGCCATAATGCCGTGACAGATATTTAGATTACCCTCCAGGGCTGCACAGCAGTAACAACTGTTCCAGTGTGTGGGGAGCAGTCACTCTCCTGCCTATAACACATATCTGAAGCGAATTTGTGAGGACAGACCTGTCCTCACCACTTGAGCTGAACAAGACATTCACTCTTCTCTTTTCCTTCCCCCTGCTTAGGTTTTACCAAGGGATGCAGATCTCAGGATGCACTTCTGAAGTTTGCATTTTGCAGTGACATATTAAGGAACCCCCACTCACTTTAGGAGCTGAACTGATTGCACTGGGATTGTGCTCAGCATCAGCACTGCAGAGAGGGTTGCTGCTTCTCCTGGGAGACACACGGGACACGCAGCTGGATTCCCTTGCAGCAATGAGGACAGATACTGAATATACAATAATTTTCCTATACTTTTTATTAAAAGTGTCAATTCAGCCCTTGCCCCCCTGCTTGGGAATACATCACTTTTGGCATACGGCATTTCTTAGGAGCCAGATCAAATTTCAGGCTGAAAAGCACCATCATTAGAGTGACACAGCTCCATTCACAAAGGCATCCCGCCATCAGGCTTCCAATAACACTATTTCCTTCTCTCTCCCTTGGACCTATCCCTCTCTGTGCACCTTACTGAGCCATTAGCAGAGCGATAACGTGAATGTCACCCGAGTCACTATCTTTATTACCAGACTAGTCCATCCACCTCCTGAATGCTTGCTCTCTTTGGAGCAATGACAAGTACAAAGAGGGACCATCGCAGAAAAAGAGACCGATTTGAAAGCCAGGCGAAACCCACGCAAACACCATCACAACTGTGGTGTTAAACCCTAGCAGCTACGTTCTACCGCAGCGCTATTACCACGCTGCCACAGTCTGCATTTCTCGTGAGTGAAAAGTCACAGGGCAGGAAAAACATTACCTTGTGCTAGGATTAAATACCCTCAGTTGCCTGTGAAACCAGAAGCACAGATCTTTCTGGGAATGTTATGGATGTCTCAGGCTAGTGCCCAGTTTTGAAGGCTATTGAATAGTTCAAAAAAACATTAATTGGCACTTTTTAACAGCCATCCCTGTTCACCTACCAGCAACAGTTCTGATACATAAGAGCTGCCTGCTGTAAAACCCTTCAGCCTCAGATCCTTGGCAGAAATTCCATGAAATAGACATAACATGGGCTAAGGATCAAAAAGAGCGTAAATGCGGGGGTGTGGCTTGAGATACAGTAAAAAAAGAACAGTAATGCAAAGGGAGTGAGTCTATCAGTGAATGATAGAGCAAGAAAAAACAAGCAGGGGATGATTTGGCTGCCTGGAAGCCTATGCAGAGCATAAGGCTACCTTTTTTCCAAGATTGGCTCAGGCCAATTTATTTCCCACTCTATAAACTACAGATTCTTTCCTTTCCCATTTGTCTACTACGACATTTTTTCTGCTGTTTTATCCCTGACCCAGCAGCTAGTACTAAGATTAACTGATTATAGGCTATCTTCATGAGCAGTTTGTAGTACGAGTTGGAGATACTGCTAAATAAATGCCATTTATAGCCAGTTTGTGGCCACATAAGGCAGTAGGTGTTTCTCTGATACAGGAGTTTCCACCATGCTCTTGTGCAGAAGAGCACCCTTACAACACATCATGCAATGGGGCATTTCTGATTCTACCTGATACCAACGAGCTCCAGTATTACAAACCAGCTGCTTTCTCACAGCTCACAGCAGCACTTTGTAGAGTAAGCAGTAACACAGTACAGCGATAACTTGAGATGAGAATTTCAGTTGCTGCTCTTTCTTAAGTGTCTGGATTTTTACAGGCTGTCTACCTTAATTCTCTCTGCCCATTAAAACCTCTTTGGGGAGAATGAGCATGAATTCATAAAAGAAAAAAAAATCCAGGAATTTGGAGAACCATAACAGGTGCATACAGAAATTGAAATAGCACATTAGTTTTTTGGATTTGAGCTGGGCTTTTAAAACCCCAGCCAAGCACCTATATACTATGTACTGCACAGATGTATTAAGAGACAAAGGAAGGATTCTTTCTTAGCGTAGCTGGCACATGTGGGGGAAGATGGAGGCACTGTTATGCCTATTTTACCTGTAGGAAACAGAGACACAGTGAGATTAAGGGCTAGAAGCAGTAAGATCCTCGAGCACCAACAACAAAGGTGTAGCAATGCCTGTGCTTTATGTGTCAAGTTCACAGAGTAAAATCAAAAACCTTCTCTCAGGGGCTTGGGAGATGTGGTTGTCACAACTGTTAAAGTATTTAATGAAATAAAAAAATCCAGAATTAGTGCAGACAAAAAACAGAGTCAAAGACTTCCTCCTCATCTGATCACCATGCTACAGCACCACATGCTTCCTCTCTTGTACTCTCTCTTGCTGGATCCTTTTCTATAGAATGGCTCATTTTTAACAGCACCGGTGGAAAGTGCTCATTCCCTACCTCCTCTTGCTTCATGTAACCTCTATTTATGATCCCAAGGATGCCTAAATGTGTGTTAGGTGTTGAGATGATAAGAGGGGGGTGGTTCTGCACACGTGCGAAAATGCAACTGTTACTGGAAAAGCTCAAAAATTAAAGAAAAAAAAAACAACAGAACAGCAGAGGCATCAGAAGAGTATAGGTTAGGTCACCTGAACACCAAAGAGAGCAAGCCCAAGACACAAAGACACGTCATCTAAATCTCAAACCGTCCGCAACTACAAGGCTATGTTGATTTGGCTTTACGGCAGATGGAAGCTGGGAAAGTGAACTTGCTGGGACATCCTCATGTTTCTGCGGTCATATGACCTGGTTCTGAACCCGGGCTCCCAGAGAGCTGGGTCACCTTTTCCTTTTGTATTTAATCCCCCCCGGCTTGAGGGAATATTGAATTTGATTGTGCTGTTCCATCCACAGCATCTCCGGGTCTAGGAGACAAGCAAGCACACACCTTGCCCACATCCTTCATGACTCTCGTAACTAAAGCATTCCCTAAAGAGTCTCTTTTCCCTCTCCCCTTTGCATTTCCATTGCAGCTGGCCACTTGCCATGACAGAGAAAAGCAGCACAGGCAGCACACCGAAGAAGCTCAGTCTGTGACAAAGCAGCGCAGAAGTTAACACAGCCCTGAGATGCCAGTCAGTTCTGCCACCTCCACAAAAAAGCAACAAGGAAGCACATCACTGAGATATTTCCATTCCACTTTTGAATTTGCCCTGGGCACCACTGATTTTTCACAGACTTGCATAGATTGTTCTCTCCCTTATCAGCACCAGGACCCATCTTTCTGAGCCAGTCTGCCCAGCGTGCCTTTTTCAACAATAACACCACTAAAGCAATTAACATTTCCTTTTAAGTTTTTGAGTTAAGGTAAAAGCACTCAGCCTGCAGAGTGCCGCTTTCATCAGAAAGGGCTGTTGTGCTTTTCAAGGGGCACAAGAGGATCGTTAAACAGCTACATACACCCAGGCATAGCGAACAGCTTTGTAAGAAATAACGTGCACAGTGAGGTTTGGAAGGCAGCACATAAACAAGACCAGATTGAGGGACCTGGCAATGGACATCCTAAGAACAGATGAAGGAGGGTAGCAGCAAGACACGGATTTTCCACCCAGAGGCTGAGGAGGAAATTGTAACCTCCTGGCAGCACAAAATAACCTTTTATTTCTGAGCTGCTAAATTTGTTGCAAGTCCTGAAGCTTTTTGCCTGTAACAACACAGAGCCAGGGTATAGAAGCGGTGAAGAAGTGCTGTCCTACCACATCCCAGAAAACATGTGTGCTCCTGATACATTTGGCACCCTAAAACCCAGGAGAGGCGCGCGTCAGCATGTCCTCACTATGACAGGGGACGTGCCATGGTCCTAACACAAGACAGCAATGTGCCTTCTAGTTTGCCTCTTTTCAGCATGCTGAAACGATGATGCCACGTGCCAGGCAAAACCAGTCATGGGGACGGCTAGAAGTGTCTAACACATGGGGATCACGGGGAGCAATGTGCCAAAGATCGTCCACATGGGGGAAGAGAGCAAGAAGACAGCCAACCCTACTGTTCATGTGCAGGGCTGACAGGCCAGCAGCATGTCTCAGCGCCAGCCCAGAAGGACCACAACTGAAAATGGGAAACACTCCATCTCTGCAGAAGGTGCTAAGGCAGGTGGGCTCATACAAGGAAGAGATGAAGAGCTTGGCACGAGCCCTGGAGGGGGGCTGGGCGAGGGGGTGGCTTTGAGTGATGTGAAAACCTGGCTGCCAGAAGTTGGACTGAGATCCACCAACTCATTCCACACAGCTCCCCAAACAGACACACTTCCTTTTCTTAGAAGCACAGATGCCTATATATATTTAAATCACTGCTCCAGTCAGGGGTTGTACTAGCTGTAAATTTTGAAACTGGGGGGGGAGGGGGAAGGCACTGAAGATTCCAGTATGTAATTTTCTCTTTTTTGGCTTATTAGATTATACCCTTGTTTAAGAACTAACTGTTCTTTTACTTGGTGTCCTTTTGGCAACCATCTCTACCTAGCAATACGTGGGTGTGTGCACTCCCCCAAGTTCGCTTGTACTTGCATAGCAAGTTCAAATGAAATACAGCTCAGAAATTGTACTCCCGCAGTCCAGGAGCAGGAGTATTTAGAGCAATTAATCACTAAAATGAAGAAAAGGCAATGACTGGCACTGTAGAGGAAGAGAAAAAAAATGTTAACTCAGAGCACTACTGAAACGTGCTCAAAATACACAATCCGGAGAGGAAGCAGCACGTCTGCCTCAGCATTACAATGACGGCAGCTGAACATCTCGGCAGCTTGGAGTTGTGCTGCTCACAATCAAAATTCTTCTTCGGGGCGGTGCGGCCAGGAGAGTGGATTTGGCTGGTTCCTTCTTCCCCGAGGTAATTTTGCTCTCTTCAGTCACACAAGTAATAACAACGATATTTAGTACTCCCCGCACATGGTTTAACCTAGAGAACAGCTCCAGGAAGGCTTACGTGGCCCTGCCCCCACTTTTCAGACTGAAAACAGAAGCATCAGCGTATCTGCCACACATCTGTGATAGCAGCTTCCCTCCTTGGAGGGCTGTTTCAAGACAGCCAAAGCTAGAAGGTGTCCACAAATCCAGCCAAAGTCATTATGAAGTATCCAGACTTGGAAAATCAGGATTGCAGATTACTGATCGACAACCTCGCTTCAGCGCCATGGGTGTAACATTTCTACTCGGACATTGTCTAATCCTGCTGAGGTACGACTGCTTCCACAGCCAAACACCTCCACAGGTCAGAAGAGTGAAAGAGTTTTACAGCTCTCCCACCAGTGTTTTAGCCCCAAAGTTTGGTGAAAAGCGTTGGTGGCCATTAAAAAGAGCTGTGCTACTCATGAGGCTGACGCTAGGATGCTAAACCTAGTGTAGGGGACACACAAAGCCTGTAGGGTGAGGCAACGCTGTGCTGGGACACTTGAACCCTGCCTACGTTGCATTTTGTAAACCTCTTGTGCTGTATTAGACCATATTACAGATAGCTGTGCACAGCAAATAGCCTGGGAACATATCTGGAGGCTTAAAAAATAAAAACTGTAGATTCAGGCTCTTTCTGAAAGGACAGTGCATCCTGCATCTAGATCCCCACAACCATGCAAGGCATAAAGCCCTCAGCCAAGTCTAATTCCCACTTGCAGGTCAATCAAGACGTAACTGTTCTAAACAGCACTTGCACAAGCTGTGACGTTCTGTACCTGCAGGCCACCCCATTCAGGTGGGATATCCTCACCTATCTTGAAAAAAAAAGGTCAAAGGGAACCAATGTCAACACTTCCATTCTGAGCAGCACACCACCTCAGGAACCTCACCCTTCCCTCTTTATTGACTTCTCCTTTTCCCGCAACATCTTCAAGCTTTTCAGGACCACGCAGCCCTGCTCCATCTTTCCCAGCTCCCATTTCTCATCTCCCACTTCCCCATCTGCAATGCCATTTGTGCCAGCTGTGACTAGCATTTTTTGGCTTCTCCAAAAAATGTCTCCAGGCATTGTTTCTCACAGCATCTTGGACACAAAAGATGTCCCTGAAATAACCCATGAGGCCAGTATTTTTACTGGGATAAATTCTTCATCTAGTCAGTGACGGTGGCAACTGAGAGCAATTAGCAGAACATAGCTGTTATTATTGTCATTATTTCTTCTCCTTCCATCCTATTACTTGTTGCATTCATTTGTGTCTCGTTTCAAAGCAACAGAAATCTCTTGAAGGCAGTGACTTACTCTCATGTTTTAGAGGTATTTATCAAGCTCCTGTGAATATCAACAGGACTTGGTGCCTCATGAGTCAGCATGCAGAAAAAGAAGTTTTAATTTCTATATACAAGCAGACCAGCACCTACTGCACCTTTTATTAGTACTTTACGTGGTGACTTACTCCCTCAGGAGTAACAGGAGAGGAAAATCTTCCAAGGGAAGTTTGTGTTACAGGTAGCTTAAGAGGTGGATTACCAGAGGACTCGGAGTTACCAGGCACCCTTTGTTTTAGACTGTCCTGAAAGGCATGTTTTTTCACATGTTCTTCAATGACTTCCCACCCCAACCAACCTGTTTTCTAAACCCGTATTTGGCAGGTATGAGCTTACTTGGCTTGGAAGCTAGTCTCCTAAGTGCAAAAGCTACTTTTGAAAATGGAGCTTTAGTTCTGTGGTCTTCTAGACACTTTTGAAATTACCCTGAATTTCATGCTGGTACAGAGCCCAGTGCATCAGGGCTCAAATCCAAGGACAGGACCAATCATCATGACTGGCTCTAAGTTTCAGTGAGTGGCAAATCAGAAGAAAACCAACATCAAATCCAACTGCAGATATAGCTGTGCTGTTGTCACTGCCAAGTGGTGAGGCACACAATTCAGCATATTTCACCTTCTTCCCAGGTGGGTCTTACAATCTGTGCTCTGTACCACACCAGCAGCAACCCACTTAGGAAGGCTAAAGCTAACAGAGGTATAGCTGCAGTAGGTTGTGATTTTGGAGCAGATACACCCTGGTATCTTGAAGGTTTCAGAAGACAGCACACAGGCACAAAGGATAGGGTTACACACAAGTCAGGCACCTCCATTGGGTTCCCTATATCAATGGCCTCTAATCTTTTTGGAGGAACCCTCAGTGATGCCTGATATGGTGTCTCTGCCACCTCTCCCATCCCATGCTAAATTCTTATCTATTGCATTACTGTCTCCCTACCCTTTCCTTAAACTAGTGTCTCCTTGTTACTTTGCCGGACCAAAGCAAGGCCACTGCTGCCTGACACTGCAACAGCCCTAGTGCTGAAGAGGTCTCACAGCTCAAGCTCTGCTGAAATGAGAGATGAGTGAGAAAGAGGTGGGACTATGTATGCACCAGGGTAGAGGCTTCTGCCTGCTCAGCCCTGACACAACTCTCCTACTGTTGTTACGGCCACAGCCACCAGCCAAACTGCAACAGCTGGCCCCTGACTCCAATTCCTGTTGCACTGAGACCGACAGAGAACTGGCAGCCAAAGCCAGCTCCACCTCCTCGGTGCCGCCACCTCTCCATCAGGCCCTTGTGCTCAGCATAGCCTCCAGACACCTGGAGGAGACAAGCCGGGCCTTGTGACTATGCTTACCTCCACTCATCCCAAACATGTGCTTAGTCCCTCTTGCACCATTACCTCCTTTTCCCCAAACTTGGGGGACATTCTCAGCAAAGTCTCCCAAAGAGATGCCTTGCAGTCTCAATAAATTGGTATCTTCTGACAAAAATATTTCATCCCCAGACCTCCAGCCAGCTCTGAAAAGGAGCTTTACTCATCTCAAAATGCACGTACTGCTTTCCAGCTGGATATACTGAGCAGGTTAAGGTTGGCACATGTGTTCCACCATTTTGCCCCTTGCTAAGACACATTTTTGGGATTAGTAAGTGGACCCAGTCATCGCTCCGTTCTTCCTGCTCCCAGCCTCACATCTCCTATTTCTTTTAACCCTCTGCTTTACTGTAACAAAGGAAGAAAGTGGAAGTTTTCTACTACCCCAGTTTCTGGCCCTAAGCTTGCTCGTCCCTTCCTAGGATGCTCTGCAGTAAATAAAGTTTGTATAGTGACGTGAAGATTGGAGGATGCTTTGCAGATGAATAGGGACCTCTGCTCAAGCAAAGGTTGGTCCATCATTAGATGAGCCCACAGGTGAAATGAAAGCGTGGTGACATTAGTGAACACCCTACTAGAAGCAAAGAAAAGACTGCAGACCCACAGATGAGTCACAAAATCTGTCTGTTCCAGTGCTCTAATTACATTGCTCATCTAAGAAAAGACTCTTTTGGAGCCATTAGGTCAGAATCTGTTCTCCCCCAGCTGTAAATCCCTCATAACTCAGTGAAGTCAATCGATTCATAGTGGTGTAAGCAAAATCAAGGACAGTGCACTTGCACAGCCTTTGATCTTTCTGTCTGTCTCAGGACACAAGCTCACAGAATGCCATTAAAGAGACAAGAAACCCAGGCCCCAGGTCTCGTGCATGCTGCAGGCACTCTGAGCAACAAGATCGACATCAAGCACTGCAGTTGAGAGGTGAAGGAGAAGCTGGAGGAGAGGCAAAAGCCTTCTGTCTCCCCTTCAAGATGAAAGGCTGTGGGTCTCCCAGGGGGCCTACGGACACTTGTAAAAGACTTGGAACTGGACTTGATGATCTTTGAGGTCTTTTCCAACCTAAATGACTCTATGATTCTATGTCACATTAAAAGGCTACATATGAAAGAAAAAAATCTGTTTATCTATCTATCAGTTTACATTTCAGGTAATTCTATCATTCTTGTAGAAAAGCAAGCACAGTGAAGCACAGCTCCTGTGACTCTCCAGCAGCCTCAGCGAGCATGCACACCTTTTCTGATACACAGAACTAAAACATTAGGAGACTGAAGACCACCAAAACCAGACATTTCTGTTTCAAGAAATCACCTGAATGAAGGATTCCAAGCAATGGTCCATTTTGTCCTAATAGACGTTTCCAGCTTCTTCCTCTTCTTCAAAGTCTCTACCAATGTGCTGTGCAGGAAAGCTTGCCAGCCTCTCCTTGGCAAAGAGCTCTGCACTGTGAATGGAAGCAAAAGTCACCATTCAAAAGACATAGGATGTTCCCCCCATACTATGTGACTTAGGCAAGCAACCAAAGAATGGCCCTGGGTCACTTTTAAATCTAACACAACTTCCAAATCTAACAAAACTTCCACTGTGTGTTGATGACACAGTCTTCTGGTCGGGAAGATCATCAACCACCTGCTTAGTCCACAGCTTGTCTTTTGCCTCCTGGATCAATGGGCCATCAAGTTCTCAAAGGAAGAGAAGAGGGAGTGCCTTCAGCCACCAAGAGCAGCTTGGCTTGAAGAAATTCAATAGAAAGAAGCCCACAAGAATAGCTTGGATATTACTGATTGTGTTGGAAGACATGAAGAGTAAAGGAAGAAGGCCATGAGCCATACAGTGGAAAGCATAAGGACATTCCTCTGTCTAGGATTCCCTCCAAGCAGAAGAACAGCTGAGGAATATAAAGCTTTTAGAATGCAGAAAGCTAAAAGGCTGTCCCCTCTTGGATGTCCTGAACCTCAGGTTTGTTCTTGCAAAGTCATTTTTTAAGTCAGTAGAGATGACTCAGGAGAAAAGAGCTTTTGAGGAGTTGTTTCTAATAACATTGCAACACCCATGAATATGTAGCCATTTCGGATAAATATTTACACTTGTTTGGTTCAGTTAATGCTCTTTCGGAGGCTAGAGGGGGAAAACCTCTTCTCTTACTTAACATCAGTCTCTGCCAGACCTTCTATCCCAGACCCTGCATTTAATATACCATGTCCAAGTTCTGAAATTAGGTCCCCTGGGTTATACATTTTCCACAGCACTGAAATATATGCCGTATGATGGAAACAAAGAGAGATATCTGTAATGGCTAATATGGAACTGTATTGATTTTGTTGGTTATATGATGTTTATTTACTTTTTTAAGCCCTGTTTGAGAACATTTTCTGTTCCTTTCAGGCTACTGCCACATTTTCCATTTGCTAGAGGAGCTAATATTGATGCTATACTCTGTGTGTGTGAATTTGTTGGGTGAGTAGGAGGGGATGCTTCCTTCAAAATACAGGCTCTCCAGACCAGATTCTGCACACATTCATCGCAGTTTAAAGTCAACAAATACAACAAAACAACCAAGTTCCACAGGATTTACAGAGAGCAACTGTGACCAGAATCTGTCCTAGTCTGTCAGGATCCACCATTTTTGTCTGTTGTGAAAGTTGTAGGTGGTCTCTCCCACTCCCTGTTGATGGAAGGGGGTGGGAACACAATACCACATGGGAATAAAAAAGCAGCTTTACGGTGAACTAATATATGAACAGGAATTAACAGGGTGGTGGGAAGGGAATGAATCAGCCAGTCCCAGTGAAGACAAAGACATTTTTCAGACACTACCCTGGCTCTCACCCACTCAGACACAGCATCTTTTCTTGGCCCCTGTGATACATCATCTCTTTCTCTCATAAAAACCTAATATTGCAGGATCAAGAAAACCTATAAAAATTACCCTGCCAGGAGCAGATCAGCTGATCCTACACTCAACCAGTGACATACAGACAGTCCATGGGTGCCAAGTCAGCCCAAGGCATCCAGAATTGTTTGTGTGTAAATGAAGCCCGGACCGACACTGTGGTCTAGAAATTATGGAACCCAATCGAAATTTGGGCACCTGCACTTCCAGAACACGAGGAACTATATGGTCATTGCCTCTGGGGTTATTTCAAGAACGACACGTGTCTATCACACTGTTATGGTATAAAGATCCAGACTTGAAGCCCATGGAGGGAAAAGCACATTGTGAAATACAAAAATGGAGGCTGTACAAAGGCTTAGAGGGCTCTTCTGGAAAAAAAAGTGCATTTGGGCTTAAAATCTTTGTAGTAAATTATCTGTTCTCCCCTTGGTGCAGGCAAGTAATTCCTCTCACTTTAATGGACAATTTTATGGCTGCTAATAACATTTGTAGCTAAGATAATGACAAGGATAATCAAATCCCATGCTTGAGGGCATAAACTGATTGCTGCGGGGGTTAGCAACGAAATCACCATCGCCATATATTGCACAGGTGTATTATGGGATAGATTTCCTTCCTCCAAAGTAGAAAGGCATTGGTATCTGCCAAGATAACAGATTGGATGATTGTCTGTATTATGGAAATTACTGGTTTGTATGCATGGGATTTAAGGAAAGAGGAGAAACCTCTTTGTTTCAGCATGATAGAATTTGTAACCCAAAATGCAAAATGAGAGGAGGTTGCAAGATGCATATTGATGCCTGTTCTAGCAGAACAGCTCTCCTAAAGGCAAGTTCAGCCTTGACCATAATAAAGTCCACTGCCAGAGAGCAAATGTGGCTGTACATTTAGCACAGTACTTAGAAACATCCATAGAGTGTTAATCCCAGAAGCTGAGGGCTGGGAGAAACCTCAGTAAACTATTTGACCTGTTTCAGGATGCTTAGATCCTCAGTCCATCACTTAGGGGTTACTCAACTCATCGGTCAGCTCCTGCATAGCAGTTACCAACCACCCACTCCCAGGAACACATGGCTCGGAGGGACCTCAACAGGTAACCTAGTCCATTCAGATCTGAGGCAGGCTGAAGTATACCATGCCCATGTGTGTTGGACAACTGTCTAACCCATTCAGAAAAATATCCCACTACCGACACTCTGGAGGCTCCCTGCAGATCATGTTACAGCTGTTTTCACAGCTGACAATGAACCTACATCTGCTGTGCTGAACAGTAAACCTTGGGTAGAGGTGTACAAAAAACTTATCACTGTCCCCTTTACATAACCTTCCACATATTTGAAGACTGTTATTATTCCTCCCTTCATATATTTCTTTTCCAGACTAAACAACCTCTGTCCACTTCACACTGAATACAGGTCAAGTTTTCTCTCAGCATTTTGATTTTGCTATTCTTTTCCTAAAACACTGTGTGCCCAAAATTGGACCCAGTTCTCAAGCTGAAGCCTTACCAATACCAACAAAACAGAATAGCTGTCTTCTGTGACTTACATCCAACGCTTGACTGTTTTGAACATCTCATACCATAGATTCATATTTAGACTGCAACCCACCTTATCAGCATGATGCTACAGTACTTGCACCTAGTCAGTTCATATCATTTTTTCTATGTGTGCGTTCGATGTTTCCTTCTGCAGTGTAATACTTTGCACTTGTCTTTATTGAATTTCATCATATCGATTTCAGACCATTTCTCCAATTTATCAAAATCATTTTGTATTCTGCTCCTGCCCTCCGACGTGCTAGCCACCCCTCTCACAATTAATGTGTACTCGCTGTTCTATCAGCCAAGCCATTAATGGGAAAATTGAATAGTACCAACCACAAGACAGACCCTTGTAAGACTGTACATATTATGTCCATCCAATTTGACAGAAAACTACTGATAAATATTTTCCAGTTTTTTTTTTTTCATCTAGCTGTGAAATCACCTGGTGGCAGATTTAGCAGGGGCCAATCAGGTTTGTATTTTCTGCCCCATTTACAACCACCTGCACAGTGTATGTGCTTTTCACACGTGCAGTTAAGTCCAGCCACAGTGCGACCTCTCTAGTCCACAGTGCGTGTGCGTCCAGACCTTGCATATTGTAATTCAGTCCAGTCCATGTTTTTTCTACTGTAATTATGATAATTCAATGCTATTAGTATGCCATGTATGTAATAAATGTCAAGATCTACTGCTCCCCCACTATCAGCTAGGCCAGCTACTCTAATGAAAAAAAACAACTCACAGAAGTCCAACATGAGTTACTCAAGGAAAATTTGCGTTTGTTCCAGCTTGTCCCTTGTTATCCCCCAGGTACTTTCACGCTGATTGTTTTACAGCTTGGTCAAATATCTTCCTGAGTATCAAATTTAGGTTGACTGAGCATTAACTCCCCATGTTCTCTCCTGTCCCTTTTTTAACGCTAGGCAGCGTGTTTGTTTTTCCCTGCAACAGCCACTGGCAGAGCTGTTCAAACAGCAGCCATAAAAAACTGGTGACACTGCTGACAGTGAACAGTTGCTGCTTAAAGAAGAGGTTTGATTCTTATCCAGATACTCAGCTGGAGACGCAAATTGTAGGATGCACTGATAATCCCTCAGGGAAGCAGGAACCTTCAGCAAAAAAAAAGGACAAGATAAACTTACTTAGATCCCAAGCAAGATCCAAGACAAACTTCAAACAGCCTGTGTGTGTACAGAACCATTAAAAATGAGGCCGGAGGAGGCTAGTCCCTACCTTGCCGCAAGGCAGGACAGTATGCATAAGTTATTCTTGACAGATGCTTGTCTATCCTGTTCTTCATGACATAGCAAAGAGCCTACACCCTCCCCTGGCAATGCATTTCAGGGTTTCACTAGTATCATTGCTAGAAAGTTTTTTTCTCTGTGGCCACACTAACTCTCCCTTGCTGTTGTTTAACAGCTTTTCTTATTCCCTGTACCACACCCAAGTGCTTCAGGAACAGACGGTGGTTTTGATCAGATTTGCAAAGCTCCCCAGGCTGGATTCTTTTCAAAGAGATGATGGAAATCGTTTTTAACTGCTCGTCACCCAACCTGCAGTCAGGTTTCAGCTAGTCATCCAAATCAGGGTCACATACGCTCAAGTGACAGCAACTTCCATTGTGATACCTATCGCTAGATACTCGGAGCCAAGCTTGCATCCAACGCATCTACTTCTTCAGTACCACCAGCCTTTACTGTGCCCCACCTCAAGAAAAGAAGAACCTCTTGAAACCATTAAAAAATAAATCTGTGTCATACCAAAATGCCAGCAGCTGACCTACCTACAGCGTAAGGACATTGACTTCAAACTTCATCCAACAGCAACGTAGTAAGACCAAGGCTTTATGAAAAATTATCTCTGCTGCTAGTCCAACAAGTCAAACCAGAGCTGAATGAAACCCATACAGATTAAGCTATTACAAGCCTAGGAGGGGTACAAGGGCTTCTAAATGAAAATATAATTGGGGTGGATATTTGGGAAGAAAACAAAATTGAAACCATTCTGAATCACATCTAGTGTTTCTCAAGCATTAAAATAAAACTCTTGGATGGGCAGTACATTCATGAACTGACTTGTAACACTGCTAATTTGCCTCTGTTGGCCTACAGCAGTAGGTATCAGCTCATGTGGTTTCCTCTGACTGGCAGAGTGCACTCATTGTGGCAAACACATTGCTACTAAAGTCCTAATTGTTTTGAAAAGGGCCCTTTAAATAGCAGGCTTTTTACTACAAAGCAGGATGTTTTTGAAGAAAAAATCATGAGCTTACGCCTTTGCTGCCAGAAGACTGGTCATTTATTTGTTAGACAAAAATTCCAGAAAAGAATGCAAAAGCTGATAGGGCATCAGTACACACTGAACAGCTACCATCTTCCTCTTTTTGGGATGTTCATTCCCCTGTGAAACAGCAAAGGAGGGGAGAAACTCTGAAGAAGAGAGTTTGAGAATATCACTGAATTCTTAATATACCAGCTGAATGGTCAACTGAAGGGTTCAGGTCGATATCTGGGATTTCCAGGTGATTCCAAAGGCACAGATCCAGTGTCACTGTTTTCACTATCACTTGCCTAGAACTAGCTTTGTCATATTTCTAACACACCTTAGTAATACTGAAAAAAAGACTGCAATACTAACTCATATTTGGTGTCCAAAAGCAAACAAACAGTAGGTCAGGGACTTTTATGGAGGATGTGGCGGAGTGATGGTGGGTAGATCCCTTCAAATGTTGGGAGACACTCTCGCTCCCCACACACTGGTCTATGGACTTCCACATCCAAAAATATGCTATTTACCTCTTTGGCAGTCTAGGGGAATCCAATTTTTTTTGACAGACTAGTATATGTAACAATCATGAATAATGCTGAAAGGGCATCTTTCTACCATTTCTAGTCCTCAGCAGAAAATGCTATATGCTTTATCCTGTAAGGAACTCTTCTAAAACTCCTGTTCTACCTCAGGAAGCCCGTGAAGTTCCCAAAGGCCAGAAAAACACTTGAGATGCACTGAGACTTCAAGTGACCTCTGTAGGTATGAGGTGTTTCTCTGATGCAAGATTGTAATGGCAAGTTCAATCATCTTAATTTAATAAACAGTTTTAAAACACTTCAGATGCAGTATCCTATATATCTGCCTGCATGCAGAGCCTTATAGCCAGGGTTCCACATCCTTCCTGCTGCTGGAGTTCATTTTATTGCAGGTCCCCTAGTTTCCAGCGCAAAGTTAACCTAGGTACCAAACTGCAGATTTATAAAGATTATTAGTGCCAATAACACTGTTTTCACTGAGTAAGGTCAGACTTATTTCACCATACAGTCCACACTATTAACAGCTAACAGTTGGACTCGATGATCTTAAGGGTCTTTCCCAACCTAAATGATTCTATGATTCTAACAGCAACTGTTCATTAGTTCAAGTAACGGAGGTGTAGACCTTTGAAACAAGAGTATTCAGCACCTTTTCCTACTGTGTTTGGTCCTGAAAAGTTCCAGATTGGGGTGAAATGCAGCAAAGTGACAACTCAAAACTCCATGTGGTCACATGTTAAAACAGTTCATTTCTGATATGGTTCCTATAGCAATGGCCTGCCATGGTTTAAACATAGAAGGAGGACATCCTTTCTAGAGGACATTAAAGAAAGAAGGGTGGAAGAAATAAAATATTCCATCTGCACCCAAAGCACCTCTGTAATGAGTTAATGGTAGCATACATCGGAAATTCCTGACAGTGCCAACTGCCTCAGGAGTAGATCTCTTTTATTTCTACCTTCCCTTCAATATGTCAAGAATATCCCTAAATTGGGAGTCTACGAACATTTCCTCGTAGCTAATCTCCTGCACTATACAATTAGAGAGATCTGCTGCAGGTTTCATTCATCAATCTGTGCCCTAAAGCTCTCTGAAATTTTCTGGAGAAGGCTCACACAGCTAGCGAAGGGAGCGATGCTCTTCTGTTACAGGAGAGCAAGAAGACAATCAACTTCCCATCAGATACCTTTTAACCCCACTATTTGCCTGCTTTTCTCTGAAGCTCCTCTTTCTCGCTGGTGCAGGGAATTGAAAGGACAATACAGCCTATTCCCTCCTAATCATCCTAACTAGTAACAAATACACCAGTCCTTAATAGAGAGATGTCTTTCACTGGCATGCCCTAATCATCTCCATAATGAAAGCAGTTAAAAAGGGTACTGAACCCTTTAACCAACCGATGACTGCATAAGCCTCTTGTGGCAATTGGCCAGATATTAAAAAAAATGGTCACTTAACTCCTTAAAAGAAAAAAACTGCTAAGAAACTTAGGAGGTTCTTCCCCAAAGCAGAAATAAAGTAAGTGTGCAATACACTTAAAGAAAAAAAATTAAAAAAAATAAAGGGTGTCTTAGTAGATTCAGAAGAGGTTGGATCGGAAGAGGTTGTTAACTGTCTGGCAGCAATGAAAGAAAATAAAATTTAAAAAACCCACCACCAAAATAAATAAATGGAATAAAACCCATTAACATTCTTCCTTATGATTTCCCTTTGCTCTAAGTTTAAGGTATGCAGTGGACAGGTAGTTTAGCCTTTCACTTTCAATTAAAAAAATAAAAATCAGTATAAATGTCAAAGTCAACATATGCTTTAACCCCACAAACTCTGTTTGCTTCATTATTAAAAAAAAAAAACACCAAAAAACCAACCCAGAAAACTGCTATTACAGGTACTTTCCAGGAGTTCGTTTGCTATAGAATATAGCTCCTTGCACTGTAGAATTTATGTCAAGTAATGGCCTGATCCAAAATTACAGTGACTCAAAATATTCTCTCCATTATTTACAACAGACTTTGGATATGGCCTTAATTTCTGGGCTGCTTTTTTTTTTTTTTTTGCCTAACATTCCCTAATCCATAGACCCTCTCACTTTATCCAAAGAAACTGCCATAGCTGCAACACCAACAATATCAATGTTAGTTGTAGCTAATCAAGTCACAGACCCCTGGCAGGGTATAGGTGACTGGGGAGAAGGACTCTATCCATACATTTTAACTTGAAGCCAGTAGATTCCATGGACTATAACCCAGAGAAGGTAATGAATTCAAACTAATTTGCGTCACAGCAATCTAGGTATGTGACATTTCAGAAAGAGTCCGTGGCTTCACTCAAAAATATCCACAAGCCAAAAAGAGATGAACAGGCCTGCTACACATAGCAAACATCTGTTGCAAGTCCACAGTAACCTCTTAGCTCAACTTAGAAGCAGCAAGGACTCTTACTGATTAGTTCTGCATCACCAGCAAGCGTCCTTGCTAGCATCTGTTACAGGGGAAGAGGATATTTCATGCAGCCTTTATCTAAATCCAGTCAAGGATCTTAAGTGAAAGTCATAGAAACTGGGTACCTGAAAACCTAAAGGGCCTTTGACAGAGGACGCAGAGTAATAACAGAGATAATTACCCAGAATTGTGTATGCTTCTTCATGTAATAAAGCTCCAAGTTCTGCTATTATTACATGTCAGAAGAACTCAGCTGCAGGAGTTTGCTAATATCACCTTGAATTCATTAAGGATCTTCGCCTTTGGTTCATCTTCACTGTTTAATCTGCCTATAAACTAAAGCCATGTGGTCTGAAAGGGAGAGAAGTGAGCTGTTTGGCAATTAGAAATAGTTCCCAACCTGAATCTTCAGAACGTCATTTTATCTTCTTGTCTCTAAATTGAGGGTAATTTTTACACAGAGGTGTTGTGAAGATGAATCACCTAATGTCAGGATAGCATTCTGAATACAAAGTGCTGTGGAGCTCCAGCTCGAAGTCATGAGCATGGCTTTCAGCGCTTATGAAAGGATATGCTCCGGCACTGAAGGAACTAAGCACTGCAGCTCAGATTGCCTTCAAGGGAAGACAACAGCATTCTGGTCCTTGCTGTGTGCCAGACCAGCAGCATCTGTCCCAAAACCCATGGTGTCCAAAAGGGAAGTTAATCAGTACAGCAACAGTTCACAGTGAAGTGAAGTTAATCAGTTTTCCTTTAGCTCAAGCCTCATAGTTCTGATGCTGTTCCCAGAGAAAGCAAAGGGATTTTTATTCTTTTTAGTCGAAGCAGGCATAAGCCCACAGCTAACAGCTGAACTTCTGACCTTAGTCCACGACACCTCCTCTCCCTCCCAATTCTGCCCTGTAAATTTCTGCTTGCCACCCCTCAATCAGCGGGATAATTTTCTTCTTCAGCTAACTTCTTTCCCATAAGACTCACCGACACCTCTAACTTGTAGCTCTGTCAGTGGACAAACACAGACATTTCTATGCCAACAGTTGTAAAGGCACATAAATGGTTTTACTGCATAGAAAAACAATCAATAAGCAAAGACCATATAGTGGAGAAAATGGAATTTCAAAGGTCTCCGGTTTTCTCAAGAAAAAAAAGCTAGCCCAGGAGCTATTAGAGCTCAAAATGTGGAAAAAGGTTCAGAAAGTCATAGCACATACGGCTGATAAAGACTTCAAGAGGTCAGCCAGTCCATCTTCCTACCCAAAGGCAAAACCAGCTATAACTTAACCACTCCTGAAACATTTTTGTCTGAACTCTTTTTAAAATGCTCCATGATGGAGATCCCACAGTCTCCGTAGGCAATCTCTTCCAGCACGCAGCCACCCTGACAGCTGGAAAGAGTTTCCCTGTGCCTAATCTAAATCTCACTTGCTTCAGGTAAAGAAAGAAGTTATGAATAGTTAGGAGGAAATCAAAGGGCACCAAATCCTAAAAAGGCACTAATCTCAAGCTTGGTGATGCGAAGGAAATCTGCTGACACCAAAATCCCAGCTGAGTGGCTAGGGACTTCTCACTGCTTCCCGAAAACTGTTTCCAGACTCTTACTGGATATTGCATTTGCACTGCCAGTAAGCCATGCAGCGGCAAGTTCAGCACCAGCCTGAGCTGTATCTTTGCCTCAATTATGAGTGATTTTTAAAAAGCTTTTGCTAATGTGCCTCTGGCAGTAATGTGAGGTATAATTGCAAAAACAGTTTTCAAGAACTCAAAAACCTGTTTCTATGAACATGAGAGCAAAGTAGCCACAAAGTCCTCTCTGTGTTAACACTATTTTGGATATTCTTTAAGAAAAAAAAAGAGACAAAGAATATAGCGTGAAAAGATCTTGCAGAGTATTTTAGTTACACAGAGGAGCAAAATCCTATGCACAGTTCATCTTCACGTGGCTCACTGAAGCTGACCTCCTCCTTGCCTGGGAGATACCACCAACAGATATCACAAGTCCTGATCAGGCAGTATTTTCCGCTGAAGCTTCAGATGGTGTGAATGAACAGATACATTACTTCAGTGCAACTACAAGCATTCGTATCACCTGAAAATCTTTCTCTCTACTTTCACCTGAGTTTATTAATAATGAAGGGGCATTAATCTACTCTGTGCTTGTTTGTTTATGAGGTATGACCTTCACGGTCCTGGAAAGTCATGAATGTAGCAGTTAACTGACCAAAGCACTGGTGTCTTTATTCTCTATCTTTCCCTTTCCACGTCTTGTTTTCTTCCTTTCTTGTCTTTCTTTCCATTGCAAATTGTCCATCTGCCATGACACCCTACTCATAGCTTTTCAAGGGACTGCCTTTAAATGTTACCATCCATCAAAAACCAAGAGCAGACTCAAAACACCAGAGGCTGATCTTAAAGAAGGAACAGTACTGACAAAATAATTCACATGTAAAAAAAACTTGTGTCTTTTCCTAACCCAAATTAGAGACATCAAAACACAACCAGCTGAGTATTTTTCTACCCAATTTACAGAAGGGTAAAATGATGCAGAAAAAGGATATGGAGACTTAACCACTATCCTGAAATGGATTTAAGCGTGTGTTTGCCTAGTTCATTAATGCAGGTTCAAACTCCCTGTCAGGCCACTGTCTGCCAGAAGTATGCCATCTCCTCATCTGGAGGTAGACAGTTCTTGAATGTTTACCTACTCAGTAGCCCAACAGCTGTCAATAGGTGGACGTTCCATTTACCACTACAGGTATTGTACCACATCTTCAAATATATTTTGTCTCTGCTCATCACGATAGTTCAGTCACTGCTTGTAGTAGGTTTGAGATGGAATACAATGGCCTAAAAGCTAGAAAAAGAGACTAGCAATTCACAGCACACACTGTCTGAATTTTCCTCTCCTTACAGTCACTTCTCAGGAAAAATAAATAAATAAATAAAAATCCTCAATCTGTTTGTTGTTTCAGTTTATTTTAGGGTGACATAAACAGCTTTCAGTTCTTTACATTCTGTACAAGCCTCCAGAAATATTCAGTGTTTACTAGAGCTCAGTGGTGTTAAATCAAGTATGACTATCACCCTTTAAGGCCTAAATGATGGAGCGATATCCATACCAATAACACATTTTGACAGTGTTGACACCTGCTTACATAGAAGCAGTTTACTCACTCTTAAGAACCTGTAGAAAAGGGCATTAAAACTTAGTAAGAATCCTAGGAATTACCTTTTATCTTCAAAAGTTTGTGTTTTCATTCATCGCACTCAGACTCTTAATGAACTCTGTGGCGTATTCTACAGTGTATCTCATAAAAGACAAATGGCTGGATGGATAACTTGATTAAATTAGTCTCTGTCATCTTTTGGCTGTGTAACTAGAAATGGATAGGAAATTGTACTAGCTAACGCTGAAGTGAGAACACACCTGAAGTAAACTCAGCAACTGGTGAGAGCCAAGAACAGCTTATTAGTTCTTTTTGATCACCTAAAAAAATTGACAGAATTCAAACATGACCAAAACTTTGTGAAAGCGGGGTATTTTTCTTCTGCTATTGGATTTTAAGAGCAGAGTCATCAAAAGTTCTGGCACCTGCGGTTGTTTAAATTTTTTTTTTTTTTGCTGGGTCAGTTCAAAACATAGGAAAAAAGTGACATTGCACCTGGGGAGTTGAAAAAATAATTGTGTCACAGGTGGAAAAAAAACTGTTTCCATGTATTTGATCAGCCCTCGCTTCTTTGCTTAGCGCTCAGCTTGACAAGCAAGCAAGAACCCCCCACCATCCCTCAATATAAGCCAAATGCCACGGATTAGAGGAAACGCGAGAGCTGCCCAAGCCTCAGCGCCTCGCCCCGCACGGGAGCCCCTCAGCTGCTCAAGCTCCCGTCCCAAGAGGTCTTTCGGCGGGTGTCTTCCCGGGAAGCGCCGGGCGCGGAGGCCGCCGGGGCGGGAGCGGCGGGCGGCGAGGCCGGAGCTGTCCCTTCAGCACCACGGGCCGCCCCGCCCCGCCAGGCCCAGCCCCGCCGGGCCACCGACCGCCGCTGCCTGGTGGCCCGCGGCCGGCGGCACACGCCTCTGGGCACATCAAAGCCACAGGAGCTGAAATCAACGCTGTAAAGGGGTGATCGCTTCAGACGTGGCGTCAAGGCAAACAATTAAGTTAGACATAAAATAGGCTGCGATCATATGCATATTGCTAGTCTTTGTGGTCCGCTGATTCCTCCTGCGCTTCTCTGAAGTTTTGTGGAGAGAGACGTATAACTCCAGACCAGGCAACGACAGGTTTTATTCACTCTCTTTTAAAAATCAGTCTGCGACAGTTGGTCAGATGCACTTATGCAAACGCGCCTACTGACTACAAGCACGTTCACTAGCGTGTACGCCACTGCATGTGCTTCTTGAGGCCCGTCTGGAAGGTTTCGGGGGAGAAGGAAATGTATGTGAGAGCGTACACACAGTCAGTGACAAAGGATTAATATGAACACGTAACATCGCTGCCCCGTGCAAGAAACATAGACAAGAAATCTTCTCTTATTTTCCTCAGAACTTAAATGTAGAAAGTAATTTTTCCCCCCTTTGAAGCAAATTCCTTTAGGATAAATGAGAAATTAAAGAAACACCTTCATGTTCACTTTTACAGACTAGCAGTAGATCAGCTAACATCACGAAGCTACTTTATTACTGAAGAGACGATACACAAAATAGAAGTGCGCTTGTGCGCTTGGCAAGATGCAGAGAGTAACTATTAATAAACTTTTGAAGGACGGATCACATATCCTCCTGGAGCAGAGTTTCCCAAATGAACAATCGTTAAAGAATGTCTGTTATTCTGCACCATTCTTTATTATCGCTCTTCCTCCCAGCGGTTCCCAGTTGCTATACACATTTTAAATTTAAACAATTCTGACATCCCAAAGCGCCTCTGCCTCCAGAAACGCACGCTGTCCTCTGCATGCTGAGGTGTGCCGAGCTCCCTAAACAAATCCCAGCTCTTTGCATGAGAAAATGCTAAAGCTTCCCAAGCAAGCAGTACTCGTTTCCAGGTAAAACACAATCAAACCAGTCAACGACTGTAAAACCAGCTCTTTCTACCTGTCACCGAGCTTAAGAACAGAGAAAGTACTGCGGCCACCTCTCAGGCGGGAGTACAGGGCACCGTGAGTACCGAGGCGTGTGCGTGGAAGCCTTGCTGTATTCCAGGCGAGTGTGACAGTCCAGTATTCGCTTAGCACAAATAAATGACAAGAGACAGATCGAGGGAGAGAGAATCAGTGACCAAAGGAGGAAGGAGAGTTCTGACATCGTAATGAAGAGCAGGAAATCATCAGCCAAAGTTACATTCTACTTTATATTCTATAGCCTATTAATATATGCATTTTATATAAATATATCTAATAACAGAAAAGATGAGGAAATTATCCCTGAAAAATCTCACCTTTGTAAGGGCAAACAGGCTTTCTACTGTCCCTCAAAGGAAATTTTTTACTGCCCTGGGTATAACACAGTCAAATACAAACGGAAGTAAACACTGCTCTGAGGGCAGCGACAGCACGTTCTGCTGAAACTGTCAGTATCTTCAGGTGGCAGCGGGCAAATTTCTTGTACCAAGCCCCAAACGGCAAAAAGATCGAGTCCTTCTGCATTAGTAAGAGGTCTTTGGGGTCCTGTTCAACATAACGCACTGAAACCACTGAGCTCGAGGGTTTTTTCCAGATCTCCCCAGATGTTAGGGGGGAACATCTGGAAGTGCTGGGAGAAAAACGTTATCGACCACCTCAGTAAATCCCCTCTGTTGACCACAAAACCAGGAAGAACAAACCAGCTCATCAAGCCAAAGCCAGAGCTGTAGCCCAGTTCTGTGTGCACTCTGCAGCCTCTAGTTATCGTGGTATTTATTTTTACAGCAGGGAAGCAAACTTTATGTGAAACGCTCTGCTTTCACTGCGGGAAGCAAAGAAGTACAGAACGACAGCCTGTGGCTGTGTCCACTGACTGTCCCTCAACCGTCCTGGGAAACGGCATGTCTGGGAAGCTGGGCAGCACGGGTGTGACAGCGGGGGTCTTTTTGCCTGTCAGACAGCACGCCCACAAAGAGGGGACGCAGACTGCGACCTGTTGGCACACCAGATACTCCAGCTGCAATAAAAACTTCAGGAACACGTTGGGAATGCCCAGGACAGGCCCAGCGATGGGACCACAGCTGTGGGAATCCCCACTACAGCCCTGGCCAACACCAAAACAAAGTTTGCAAAAGCTGGGCTGTGCTGGGCTCCACCACGGGCTTTCCCAGTTGATGCAGTTCCCGTGCCCTCATCGCCTTCATCCTCATCCAACTGCCTTTTGCCTAAGTTTTCCCCATGTCTCACAAGCAAAGGTGCAAGGAGGAGCACGGCAACAGGGCCTCCTTCCTGAGGGGAACCCCAGGAAAGCGTCACCCTGCCTCGTCTCCCCTCCTCCTTGCCACCCAAGCCACAGCTTAACGGTAGCAACCGGGCCAGCACCAGTTCTCCCACCAGGCCAGCCCTGCTCCACTCCAGTCCCACCCAGGGGACACAGGCTCCATCTCCAGGGGGAGAGGTGCGGGACACCACAAAGTCCAACAAGTGCCCCTGAAGAGCAATGAATTACATAACATGGGAGGGAAGCCAGAAAACCTCACCCGGCACTTAACCCTTTGCATGCCACGTCGTGTGTCCCCCCCCGCCCCCCCCCCCCCCCCCCCCAAGGAAGGCTGTTGCCCCAGCCCTGGCCCCAGCCCCAGCCGGCCTCCCCGAGGTGAAACACTCACCGATGGTCGTGATGACCGTGATGGCGAAGTAGAAGGAGCCGGCAAATTTCCACTGGACGCCGGCCCGGTGCGGCTCGGACTGCATGATCACCAACTCCAGCTGCCGGTAGTCCTCGCTGGTGATGTTGTACTTTCCTTTGAGCCGGATCTCCTCGGCTTTGAGTTTCTCCTCCTCCCGCATCTCGTTGTCGGACTCCAGGGCATCAAAGACGGCAGCCCCGACCAGCAGGTAGGTGAACGTGCAGATGATGAGGGACAGGGTCCGCACGTTCTGCCTCTTCATGGCCGCCAGCAAGGGGCGAGTGAGGGGACCATGTCCCCCCCTGGCCGCCCGGGGATCCGACAGGCCGCAGCAGCCGCAGCAGGGGGGCAGGTGTCGGGGGGGCTGGCGGCGCCCGCCGCCGCCGCTGCCGCTGCTCCGGGGCAGCTTGTGCTGCGGCGGCGGCCGCTCTCCGCCCGCCTGCTCGGGCTCCTGGGAGGAGGAGAGGCACAGGAGGCTGCTGGAGCGCCGGGACCAGGTGCCCTGGAGCCGGGAAACTCTGCGCAGGACCTGCCCAAACCAAGCCGTCCCAGTGCGCAGGGCCATCCAGGGCACCCCCGCTCCTCCCCAGCACCGAGGCCAGGGGCAGGGGGTCCCCGCCGCGGGAAGGGGGCGCTGGGCGGCGCCCCGCCGAGGGGCCGGCGGCCCCGGGCCGGAGTCCTGCGGCGGGCGGGTCCCCCCGCGAAGTTGGCGCGGCGGTGCGGGGAAGGGTCCCCCCGCAGCCCGGGCGGGGCGCGGCGGGGAGGCGGAGGCCGCCGCCGTCCCAAGTTTCTTCAGGCGGCGCGGGGGGGCCGGGGGGGGCCGGGCGGCGGCACCGCGCCCATCCGCGGGCGGCCGCGCAGGGGGCGAGGGGCGGCGGGCGCCCGGGCTCCGGCCGTCGGGAGCGGCCCGCGGGGGCCCGACCCGCCCCAGCCCTGGCTGTCTTGGGGAGCGCCGGCCGGGCGGGTCGGGACGGGCTTGGGCGCTTTATTCCTTCCGCCGCGGTGCGAGGCGGGCGGCGGGGAGCCGGGCTGCTGCAGGTGGCCGCGGAGCGGCGTCCGGCGTGGCGAGGGCGGCGGCGGTGGCGGTGTCAGGCGGCGGGCGGGGAGTTGGGGGCAGCATCCCCGGGCGCGGCGGGCCGCGCCGCCGCTCCGGCGGGAGGCGGGGGCGCCGGGCCGCCGGCGTGGCCCTGGCGGCGGGGAGCCAGCGCCCCGCAGGAGCCGCGCCGAGCGGGAGGAGCGGCGCGGAGCCGCCCCGGCCGGCGGGCGGGGGAGGCGGGAGGGCAGCGGGGAGGCGCCCGCCGGGCGCGCCGGCAGCGGCTGAGCACCTGCCCGGGGCAACGGCGGGGCGGGACGGCGGCGGGCGCTGCCTGCGGCCTCGGGCTGCCGGGAGGAGCGGAAAAAAGCCGGCGGTTTCCCCGGGGAGAGAGCGGCCCGGGAGCGAGGGGAGGGGGCTCGGCCCCAGGCGGACACAAAGCCAGAGATGAGGAGAAAAAATTAAGGAGGGGAAAAAAAGGAAAAAAGGGGAGGAAAAAAAAAAAAGCTACTTTCACGGCTGCTCCCCCGGCGCTCGGGGCTGGGGCTGCTTTATTTAGGAAGATTTTAGAACAAAGCCGTTAAGAAAAAGAGCAACCGTCCTCCTCCTCCTCCTCCCTCTTCTCCCAGGCTCTTGACATCATCTCGGGGAAAATCGAGCCCGCGCCCCTCAGCCATCGCCTGCGCGCGCGTGTGTGTGTGTGCGTGTGTGTGTGTGCGCCCGCTCCGGCGCTGCCACGGGAGGCGGGAGCTCGCCCCGGCCCGCCGCGGGGAGCGGGTTAACCCCGTCGGCGCCGCCCTGCCAGGGAGAAGCCGCGGGGCTCCCCCGGCGCGGCTCTTTCCCGCCTCCCCCGGGGCTTGGCCACGCCCCGGCCGCCGAGCGGGGCCGGGCGGTGGCGGTGGCGGCGGGGCGGGCTCGCGGCGCTCCCTCAGGGACAGCCCGCAGTGGGGCGGGCGCAGCGCGCACCGGCCGTTGCCGCCCCCGAGCCGAGCAGCGGGTAACGGCCGGGACAGGTGGGCTGCCCCTGCCCCCCCGGCCCAGCCGCCACACCCCGTGCAGGGGCGGGAGCGGCGGGGCGGCGCCCACGCCGGGGCGGGCTGCGCCTCAGGTAGCGCCGCGCCCGCCCGGGGGACAGCGGCCCCACGGCCCCGCGCCGAGGTCTACCTCACACGCCACAGCTCCATGCACCACCGCCCCCCCACGCACACACAAGT
Organism: Phalacrocorax aristotelis; assembly: GCF_949628215.1. NCBI lineage: Eukaryota > Metazoa > Chordata > Aves > Suliformes > Phalacrocoracidae > Phalacrocorax > Phalacrocorax aristotelis. The sequence goes on from NC_134277.1 coordinate 162,997,352, forward strand.
CCACACAGCGCAGCTCCCCACACTCCACAGCTCTACGCACCACAATCACACAGAAACGCACGCGGCCCCACACAGCACTGCTCCACACACCACAGCCACACACAGCATAGCTCCACACATGCCACAGCCACACATACAGCCCCAAACACAACTGCTCCACAGCCACAGGTACACACAGCCCCACGCACAATAGCTCCACACACACAGCCCCACACACCATAGCTCCACACACAGTTCCAGGCACACACAAAGCCCCACGCACCACGGCTTCACATCATGCGCTCCCCCCTCCACACGCACTGAGCTCCATGCACACCACTGCTCCACACACCACAGCCACACAGCCCCACAAAACATAGCTCCAATCACTACAGTTCCATACACACCACAGCTACACACCCACCAAGCCACAGACTATAGTCCCATGCACACACAGAGCCCACACACCACAGCCCCATACATCGCAGTCACTCAGCACCGCACCCATGCTGCCCCCTGCTCATCACAGGTCACACCATGGCCCCACACACACACAGCCCCACACACCACAGCCCCATACACCGCAGTCACTCAGCACCGCACCCTCGCTGCCCCCTGCTCATCACAGGTCACACCACGGCCCCCCCCCACACACATCCCCGCACACGCTGCAGCTCCATTCACACAGTCTCCCCTGCGCACACAGCCCCACATACCACATCTCCACACCACAGCACCCTACACACAAACCATGCACATGCAGCCCCCCGCACCACAGCCCCACCCAGTCCCCAACCAACCACACCACAGCATCACACACACAAAAGCCCCCCACACAAAACACGTCCCCACACGAACTGCACCACCACACCCCAGCCCACTCACACCACACAGGCCCAACCTCCCCAAGCCCAGGCACACACACAGATCCTCACACACAACACACGCACACGCGGTGCCATGTTGCCACTGGCTCAGAGGAGCCAGCCCTGCTCCTCACGGCCCAGCCCCATGACTCCTGAGCCATCATGCTGCTGGGGGTGCTGCAATCCCCATGGCTGCCCCAGGCCCACTGCGAACCCAGGGCCTCTGGGGCCCCTCCCCACATGCTCCCCAGCTCCTCTGGTCACAAACCTCTCCCACTTCACTGTCAGATGTTCAGCATCAGGTGCCACTGTGGAAGCTTGGGGCTGCTCCTATGTATTCCCTGAGGCAGGGTCATCCCTTCAGGTATCACCCTGCCCATGGTAACCCTAGGCCCCCTCCTGTGTTACAGCAGGGATTTTCAACCTTACTCAATGAAGACTGAACTGCTTCTGATTTCTCTGAGCCTCAGGTGATGTTCCCTCATTTAGGTCTTTCTTAAATCCTGGGACCCCAGGGCTTGTTACTGTCATCCTCCATCCCTAAAAGCAACCCCATCTATTTCATTCCCGACTACACGTTGTCTAAGGCCTTTGGATGCCCTTCCTGACATACAAGGGCACGATGGGACACAGTGCCTTGCAAATGGATCAAATCTGCAGGCTGAGAAGGCAGTCTCCGAGAATGAAGCCCTCTGAAAGGTGCACCTCAGGCTGAGCAGACAAAAGAGGTCACAAAGCCCTCTGTGAAACTCTTGGACGCAGGGAGGAGGAGGTATTCACTTCATTAATTCAGCAAACAAGATTTCACCTAGGGCAAATTCTGCATCACATCACCTGAGCATTACCAGAATCATTACAGCACCACATGGAGCAGGAAGGTCTCACCTGCCAAAGGAAGCCTGTACATAACAGCAACAGGGGAAAGGAGGGGAAAGAAGGAGAAAAGAGGAAATATCTGCTTTTGATCAACTCCTTAAAAATAGAAGTCTGATTACCATTGCCCATTTCCAATTCCCTAAGGGAGAGCAGGAGAAGGAGAAGAATCTATAAATAGTTTGCAACACAAAGAATCCTATAGCAAAGTTGCTGGGAAAGATCAATAGCATGATTCAAGAAGGGCTCCATATTACATCTCAGGGGAGGGAGGTGCTGAACGGAATTGATAAATGAGTTGCAAATGCTGTGTGTGTTGTGTGTATCTAATTAACAGAGGGTGACTGGGATCAATAGCAACGAAGGAGCTGGTCTAAAAATAGCACTCAGGCAGGGATTGCAACCTGCTGGCAACAGCTTGGATGGAAATGTCCCCTGGAGTAATTAACCTTTAGCTGGAAAGTGGTGGTTAGCGTGAGGTCGAAGCGGAGCCTGTGGGCAGCTGGGAAGGGACAAGGTCTCCATGGGACTTCAGGGCACAGAGCAGCGTGACACAATCACAGAATCCCAGAATGGCGGGGGTTGGAAGGGACCTCTAGAGGTCATCTCGTCCAACCCCCTGTTTGAGCAGGGACACCTAGAGCAGGGGGCACAGGACCACGTCTGGGTGGGTTTTGAATATTTCCAGAGAAGGAGACTCCACAGCCTCTCTGGGCAGCCTGTTCCATGTGACATCCATGGAGGGTGCAGGCACAGCCATGAGCTTGCAGCCTGCCTCTGATCAGGCTGCAGTGTCAAGCCGCAGATTGGTGTAGAACTTTCTGGAGAAATAACTGAATATTAGCATTTTGCTGGGGTTGTGGAATGAGAAATATTTGTAGTTCTGTGTACTTACACAGGTATCAACATTGCTTAGAGAAGAGACACAGTCACTTTTTAAACATCTATTTACATCTACAAGAATTTGGGATTTTCTTTTTTGCTGACCTTGTTGCTGAGAAAGTATCCACCTCTGAGGACCAGCCTTTGCTCATCCAGACTCACCAGCAGAAGTCTGTATTTGAACCACAGAGCAAATAACATCCAAAGGGAAGTGTCCTTCAATCATTCAATTTACAGCACAGCAGTCCCGCAAAGTTCAGGGAGAAGGATTGGCGTTGAACAGGATGATCAATGGCTGAGCTCAGAGGCTTTGCCAGAGTGCCAGGCTGAGCTGGCATCACCCAAGTGCAAGGCAGAGACACATACACCCAGGGACAGAAAGTTCGTTGTCAGCCTGAGTGCAGGATCGGGACCCAGGGGTGTACAGGATGACTGGAAGAAAAGGAAACCGTGAAGATGAGGAATCTAGAAAATATCTCTTTTTAAAGCTGGCATGGAAAGGATTGGAGGGGTAAGGGATCAGTGAAGAGCTTTTATCTCTATGGAAATGGTTAAAAATACCTTTCCTGGCCAAAAGTTTTCTCCATAACTTAGTCTTTTATTCTGTGGAAAAGTGACTGACTGGGGAGCTGGACAGTTGTTAACAGAGCTACTGAAGGAGCAAACCTTGATTAGTCACCAAAAGGAAGGTTAACTCAAAGTGTCAGCACATATCTTAGTTCCTCTCAGTTTAGTCTAACCTGAAGGAGAGCAAGCCGGCTGGAAGATAGCCCCGAGCTGCGTGGTGGTTGCCCTGGCTGCTGACAGCTGTGCTAACCCAACATTTCGCCTACTCCCTCTACAAGAAGCCAACCAGAGTTCAAAGTCTCCCACGTTCAAGGGAAGAGTGTGTGGGTGCTGTTGTGTTATAGCAGCTCCCCTGTTTTACCTTGAGTTTACTCTGTAACCAAGGCAAGAGGTAGCTGCAAGGGCAACTGGCTTCTGAGTTACTTTTGTGGACCTCTGCTGTCGCTCCTGTTGACCTGTCAGAGATGCTCCTTGAGAAAGGTCTCTCTCTGGGCAAGAAGGGGCTGAGAGCTGCCAATCCATGAGCCGTCTTCCAGCCGAACCACGGGAGTCACAACAAACCAGACAAGAAAAAAGATGCCCCAACCCAGTAAAATAACTGAAAAACATGATCAAAACTAGAAAGAAAAAGAGTTGCTATTTTTATTTTTCTACACAGGTTATCAAGAAATAATTTTCTTTCTCTCGAAACAGTGGCATGAAGATGATCAGAACAGCAGTTCTGGTTCAGAGCCAAGGTTCATTTAGCCCAGAAGTTTCTCTTCCGCAGAGGCTGTAGAAGACATGAGGGAGAAATGAGAACAGAACAAGCATGTGTGATTCTTTTTCAGCTCCTTAAATACACTCCCAACCTCAGACTATTTTAATTCAGGGGATTTTCTGAGCCTCAGGTGGTTGCTCTATTTAGTGACCCATGATGGATCATTCTCCCAAGCACTTGTCCTCTCTCTTCCTGAATCCAGCTAAACTTTTTGCATCCTCAGCAAAAATTCTCATCCTCCCCTAAGGACAAGTTCAACAGATCTGTTATTCAGAGCAGGAAGAGCACTCCCTTTTATTTCTTCAGACCAGGCTTCCTTCAATGGTCCCCAGCCTTTGTGCTGGAAGAGAGAGCAAACTGAGATTATTCGTGGAAGGTGGTCACACACAAGGAGTGGTTGTTGCCACACTGTTCTCATGAGAGGAGTGCTTCAGATCTGTAGCAATTCCAACACCCAGCGAGACTGGCAAAGCATAAGAAAAACACTGCAATTTCAGTGATTAAGAATATCTCACCAGAGGTCCCCCGTAAAAATTCTTCCCTGCAAGTCTGCAAAACGCATTCACTAAATGATCTGACCATGAATGAAGACTGTCCTTCACGATGCAGCTGCAGCACCGTGGTAAACATTGCAATTTTAAGAACTGGGAAGCGGCTCAATTTAAAAATGCAATGCCTGCCTCAAAGCCGTTCATAGCTATCTATCAGCTCTGGTGGCCTTTGGATCAGGCTGTTATCAAGAATGCAAAGATTACCACGAGCATTAGAGACTGGGTTGTAAGGAGCCAAACTTCCCTTTACCTTCACAAGCTCTCTTCATGTCCTTTGCTTCCGCCAGCTGCGTGCATTTGCACAGTCACTCAAGTGTTTGTGGACCATGAACTCACTTGGCTGACTTTGAGAGGAAGCTGAGCTTGGGTTACCAGGTGAATACACCTGTGTCCTTAGAGCAGTAGCTCGGGAAAATGACGGAGGAGGGAACCTTCCCTGTGCAGCTCTCGTTTTATTCTTTGAACCTTTTTCCCACTGATGTTCAAAGGAGTGCAACCTCTATTGGTTACACTCAGACAGGTCTCACACGATTCGACAGCATTCCCTTCCTCAAGCAGTGTTTATGCAGAAGAAGGTAGAACAGGGGACTGGTGCTTTAATTCTTGCCTCCATCCCCTCTGTGCCTGCAACACGACAGTCCTCTTGAAAATAATCAGCAGTGACAGAAAACATGCACGAAGAGTCTCATTGACTTAGGGAGAGGGTGCTTGTGTGAAGCAAGTTCACACGTGGGAGAAAAAAAGAACAGGATTAGACCTACGCTTCGTATTTTTCCCACTCTCATTTCTTTTTACAGGGAATTCACTATTAAATCAGCCTAGGTGGCAGGAATGTGAGCATCTGGTCCAACCTAAATAGTCTCTTCTGTTCTATTTTTATATTCATGTATCATTTTTATTCTGCAGAGCTTGTGCATGGTGGAAAGGGTGAGTTCACTTCTCAGTATCTAAGTCAAAGGTCTCTTCCAGAACTGCTGTGAAGGATTCGGAAGATGTTTCACTCAAACACAGAATTTATATATAGACACAAAGCTTTCATTAAACATGAGCAGCTAAGGGGACAGCATCCGTCACTGACAGTAATGTATGCACGTCTTGCAGGCACACTATAGAGGAAAAGGCTGCCTTGGAGAAATTAATATAGGAAAGGTGTTGATTAATGATGCATTTGTTACTGAATTGACTCCACCTAAGTTTCCTGAGCCAATATGACTTCCAGATCTGTTTGTAGATTACCAAATACTCACAGTGTGACTGTCACTTTTGCATTTACTGCAGCTGATGCCTCAGTGTAATATTTGATGTGTACTTTAGGTGACTACCTTGCATACCAACACTGCCACCAAACAAGTCTTCACGGAGAACCTTGGCAAAGTAGAAAGAAAATCCCTGTACTGGTACAGCCTTCTCCATCATCACCAAAGGTTAACTGAGCTGCAAAGATCCAGAGCGCTGGGAGAGACATCATCTTGTAGTAACGGGTACTATATTTTGATGCAACAGCTTCTGAATGAATTTGTGGAAGTGTGCATTTTATTAATTCCATGACTGAAGAAGGAAATTAATTGCTCAAGGGGCTTCCTGGCTACTGCAATAAGCTACGGCTGTTATTAACAGAATGCTACTGTAAAGGGAAAATAGGAGCTACCATGACTATTCACTGTGGAATTGTCTTGTCCAGATGAAAAGACTCCATATTACTTGGAATATTTAAATGAAGGCTGAATAAGATGTGCTGATTAAGCTTACTTCTCTGTGTTGACTGCTTGAGCAGCAGGACCTAGCTCTTCTCTCCTTTGAATAAGTAGTTGATGTATACACATCCTTTTTGTTGGGAAGAGATTGAATGGGCTCTTCCACACCTCCTTCTATTTTTTTCCTGTTTGAGGACACATGAATACACTCACCCTTCAGATACCTCTGTAGTTTTCAGAGTGCATTTTGTTCTAACATACCTTTTCTGGCCTCTATTCCCATCATTTATGACCGGACCACCTCCCAGTAATGAAGAAACTTATTCCAACCAACATTTTCCTCCTGCATATACCATTTTTCAGGTAGGGAACAGAGAGATTTACCAAAGCCAGAGAGAAAGCCTGTGGCAGGTGGGGTATCCAGCTGGAGCCTTAGTCTAGATATTTTACAAACAACGATGGACATCCTGTGGGGTGTCCCCACTGCCTCCTCTTGCATCTCCTGCAAACCTGTCCCAGTGATCCAAGGCCTGAATACTCCAATATAATCCCCGAATGCTCCAGTTGTGGATGCAGCTTTGGAATCTACCTAGGACAGACTAGAGCCGAGCAAGCCAATCTGTTGTAGAGCAAGAGGAAGAACAGCATCCTCCCTCTTCTCCACAACCATGCTGGAAGTGTCAGCTTTATCTCACCAAAATCAGGCAGTGGCTGGACTAACTAGTTATTAAGAAATGGATGCTAAATATTGTTCTTACTGTATCTGACTGTGTTGAAATAGAAGTTAGACCATAGCAGTAGCTTAAACCCCAGTTAATTCATTCACATTTAGCTGTGCCGGAGTCTCTTACAGCTATTTTCCAAAATAAATTCCAACATGTATATAAACACAAGGCTAAACTGTTTCTTTGAAAGGAATATTATAGCTTTACTTGTAGAGATCAAGCAGGATATATGCTCTAGTGAAAACCTTTCCTGAGAAACTCAGAGAGTCAGGGCAAAGGCAGTACCATCTCATGGAGAGAATTTCCCACCACCTCATATTATCACTTATTTTGAAACTGGAGGAGGGAGGGAAAATGAACCTTTAATAACTGCCCAGCTCTAAAATCAATTTCAGTGCTCAAGACAGCTTGTAAACACACAACACACTTTAAAAAGGATTGACGCTGAGGAAAGTGAGGTGAACATTTTCCTGCTGTTGAAGTCAAATAAAGCTTTTAAATAGCTTCCATTTTCAAGGGTGCATAAATGGCTACAGTATTAAGAGCCTTTTTCTGCCTGAAGATGAGGGATTTGATTCTCAGCTCTGTTGTTACACACATTTAAATCAGGGGTAACCCACTGAGAATTGACCTGGTGTACATTTGTTATGAGAAGAGAATAGGACAAAGACTCATATAAAAAAATTCTAACAAGGACATAAATTATGATGATTTACACTTTTGGGCCAGGAGTTGAGAGTCCTTTTAAAACCACAGTTGATTGATGAAGCCTCACAACATGCCTGTGATTCAGTAAGTACTATACTCAGTTTGCAGATGGTTGCTCTGAAGTACAGCATTGTTATATAGTTACAAGCCCAACAAATGGGTTAGTGGCAGAGGATGAACCAAATGCAAGTGGCCATATCCTCACTATCCTACAGCAGTGCATTGGGACGGCATTTCTTCTTTATAGTTGTTCAGTACAGGCCAGTCTGACTGACTAAGCTTATAATAATATCTAAATAGAGTGAGAATTTCTGCAGTTTTGTCTCTCTTGGCTACTAAAAATGACAACTTAGCAATGCCATGGTGCTGCTGCCTTTATACCTGCATGGTGTCACATCTCATCACTCTGAGACCCATGGCTTTACTTAACAATCCACACTCCATTTAAGTCACTGAGGTAGGATTGAAAAACTATGCTTCCTGGTAGGTTTAGAGACGCTTGACTGCTCACCAGGTTCAGTAAGGCCATCTTGAAGGATCAGCCAAGACTAGGGATGGCTGCCACTGATGGCTCACAATCTGCATGTGCAAGACAGAAAAGATCAGTGGTGGGGCCAGAATGCATGAAGAGAGTGCAGAGTATGACAGTGACGGTTGTCAGGCAGGGGATCTAATCTAGATGGGGGGAAAAAAGTAGACTAGAAAGAAGGTGTGGGAGACTGAGGGAGGAAGTGGACAGAGAAATTAGGAGCTGAGGATGAGGGCCTAGGAGGGAGATGGGCGGTGCAATCAGCCATTTGGCACGGGGCAGAAAAAAATTGCAGTCAGAACTGCACAAAATATTTATTGATGGCCACTTCAGCTGTGTTTGCAGCTTTTCCAGCTGTCTGGAGACTCTGGCTGAATACTTTTGGCTTTTTTTCTTGAAGGCAACGAAGTAGAGGAGGGAACAGACAGTACCCACATTTTAGTTCCCCCAGAGGGGCAGATAGTCTGTCATGCAGTGTTCAAAATCTAGGGGATTCTTGGGAAAGGCACATTCTCTTCAGTGAAGTTACTGGCAGAATAAAGTGGGCTCTCAGCCCCGAATTGTGCTTCCAATAGGTATCATGCCTTGAAGATTTCTGAGCACATCTCTTGCTAAGGCATTTTTCTCACGTGGATGTAACATTGCAGAGAATTTTGCTTGTGCTTGTATGTCAAGCTGATGGTGTGAGGACAAAAGAGCCAGACCTCCACCAATTCCTCAGTTTTCTGATCCCAGCCTCCCTGAGTGCGGCTGGAGAGCTTTTGTGTGTGCTGATAGCTGAGGGGCATTAACCCTAACACACCACCCAAACAATCCTTCCTGCTGTTCTCCTGAAAAGACTGCTCAGGACACACTGTTCAGGAGGGAAAATTGCCATTTAAATAGATTTTCCCCAGGATTAATTTTATGTCTACAGTAGATGCATTTCCCTACTGCTTAACTACAGTGGCAAAGCATCTTTGCAAATATCCGCAGATGCCTGCCTGCAAAGCAGAGCTTTGCACAAGCTTAGTAGCTTTTTCCCCATCAGCAAAGCAAGCTGTCTGATTGCAGCACACAGCTTTAGCCATATAATACACTGCTTTTAGGAGCTGATGCCAGCATAGCTAGACAGTCACGGTTCGCACCTCCTCATACCCCCGGGCAATGTTGCTAGGCCAGCAAAAAGCTTGTGGTTAGCGTTGGCCAAGTAGCGTGGCTGGAGCTGGCCCTGGTTCTACAGCATGTGTGCTCGGGGTGCTGCTGAGCTCTTCCTCACTGAACCTGCTCTAAAGCCACATTAAATAACAGGCAAGAGTTACAGGTCAGAAGGCTACAAAAAAATGGCAAATGGTATTTCTGGTCTGCTGAGTCAGGCAAAGGAGATGGGGAAGGAGCGGGCTGGGACGTTTTGGTTTTACCTAAAAACCATGGTAAGGATAATAATTTCTGGCAGATTGAAAAGTCCCATTGGGCAGATTGAAAAGTCCTGAAGAGGCCTGTTTTGGGCAGATTGAAAAGGCAGAAATCTGAGCCCTAAATATGAAGCTGCTTGATAGCTTCATAAAACCACTTCCTATCAATCTCATCCTCTTAGCAACTGTATGAACAGCAGGGCATATGACTGAATGTTTTTCATATAAACGTTGTAAAAAAACCAGCACTCTATTTCTGCTGCAGGCTTCCTTCAACAGTAAATGTCAGGTGTGCAAGATTAAACAGGGGCTGAGATCCACTTCAGATTGCTGCATCTCCTGCATTTCAAATGTACGTAGAGCTGCCTTTCCACGAGCTACACAAGACTGAATTCATCACAGTTTCCAGCACACTGCTAAGGAAAACAGAAGACTGATATACTACTAATAGTTGAAGCTTCTTATAGCAGCCTCATCTGTTATCACATCCCCCGCCATCGTCCAACTTCTACTCCCACCTCGCAGTTACTCTGGCCCTCATGGTCTGTTTATTTTGCTCTTCCTCTGCTGACTCCATTCCTGTGTCCATGCCTCTCACTTTCCTGGGTTCAGTTTGCCTGCTGACCCCTGATGCCACCAGCTCATGCAAGTTGTCAGCAAAAATCACTTCTGCCATGACACAAGCAAAAAGTTCCGGATGCCCTTCATGGGATGCCGCTATAGCTCTGTGTTCCTGGCTCTGCACAGGATGAGTGTATGGCATGGTGCAACTCTCCACACTCATCTGAGCCTCAGTTTCTTCATATAAGGGAAGAAGATCTTACAACCTGATGCCATACACAAACGTCACATGGCACAGATGCTTGATTCTCTGTGTGTCTTGAGAGCTAGCAAATCAAAAGTCTGGGTTTGGTGGAAATAGCTGGTTTCACTGGGAGTTTGCATGAGCAGGGTCTGAGAATGAATGAAAAGACGTTTAGGATTCAGTCCAAAGCATCTATTATGAATATGTCATTAAATCCATCCCAGCAAAACTTGTGTGGTTAAGGAATGAGACAGGAGCTCCAGGCCTGGTCTGAGGGACCTGGTCTGAGGGACCTGAGGAGGGAGAATTTAATTCTATGTAAAAATCACTACTAACTGCCACACTGTCATGATGTTTTACAGCAAAGGAGAGGAGATAATTACAGAGGTAGAGCAGGAGCCACAAAACAACACTTTTATTTTTCAAAACCTTCCCATAGCTTGGCAGAGCAAATGACAACAGAAGTTAAAACAGCACTTTCCAATTTTCCATTTTTTATTTCCACATGATTCTTTTCCGGAACTGCAATTAGGATATTTATTTCCCTGTCTTGTGCTTTTTCAACACAGAACATCAAATGGTTTGGTAGCAGGTAGAAAACCATGGCTCTTAACTCCATATAAATATAAGAGTACATCCCTCTGCAGGACTAGACCCAGGTATTTGTGTTGCTCAGAGCCACCGTTACTCTATTACCTAAATGCCTCACATTAATGGATTTCTCCTTGCATCACTTGAGTGAGGAGAAATTCAGTGCTGAATTACTATCCTCATCTTACGGACAACTGCATCTTAGAGGAATTACAGCATTGACCAGGAGCACACAGGAAATCTGTGCAGATCAGAAACCTCAGTCAAAAGCAACGTGGACACAAAGGCAATAAACAGGAGCTAAATCTGCCTCCGGAGGTACCTCAGTCTAGTTCCTACAGGGACCAGATTTTCCTGAGATTGCTCCCTGGCCAGGCCCACACAAATGAGATTTCAAACCACTACATGCTAATCTCAGAGTCGTACTGAAATCTTTAGCTGACAGAAACTGGAGGAAATTCGGATGTCAATTTACACCTGCTGAGAGTTTGGCCCAATCCATTCAGTGCATCAAATTACACAGACACTAAAGCACTAAAATTATCAGATATTATATATCTTTAATATAAGATCAAAGGAGTCTTCTAGACTGTAAGATCTTAGGGAATTTCTCTCTACAGGATTGGTAAGAACAAAAATTTTTAATGTGAGGCAAGGATTCTCTTTCTAAAGTACTGCTACAAAATTTACTAGAAACAGGGAATTTCCTTTGTGAGAAAACATGTTCTCATGAGAAATTACTTACGAAGAAACTTTCCTCCAGCTCTGTATTTCCACCAGAAATCATTCAGGATCTCCTGGTGAACATACTGATTAACAGCAACTTTCCCAGACCCATGTAAAGGCTGACTGGGGAATGACAGTACCGGGCCCCAGCTCTTAAGGTGATTTTGACCTCTCAGGTATTGGGCAAAGGTGTTGACACAGCTCACCACAATTATTCAGGTCACAGATTTTCTTCTTGATAAAGACAAAAATAATTTAATAAAAAAAAAGCTTGGAAAATCTGGCTTTAGCATAAGGTATATAAAGCAGGAGTTGATCAATCTTCAAACATAGCCAGCCTCCTCATAGCACCATGGCCATCCAAGTGCTAAATGAACACAAATTGTGAGTGACTATCATCCCTGCAAAGTCAGTAAATATTCTTACACCCCCTTTTCAAAACTCTACACCAGCATTTTGGCCCCAAGAGGCACCAGTGGTAAAATTCTCATTGATCTCAGCAACGCCATGAGTTCATTTAGGGATTTTAGATGATTCATGTGAAGGCCACACACCTAATCAATGGCTAAAGCAAAAGAACTCAACCTGCGTAGGAGGAGGTGCTTTGGCGCCGGAATGGTTTGCAGTTGCAGTGCTTTGGTAATTCTGCTCTGCTTCTGGTATTGAAGGGATTATGTAATCCCATTTTTCTTTCTCTCTTAGAAACCTGTTTTCTGTTAACATTGTTGTTAGTCTGTTGTAGCTGTTAGCCTCTCACAATGAAAGTATGGTTTTATTTATTTAAAAAAAAAAAGGCAGTCTGTGTGCCTGCTTCTCTTCCTGTGGGAATTTGATCAAATTTAGCTTTACAAATGCAGAAATAATTCCATTCAGAAGAGAATCCAGAGATACTGGGGGGGAGGGGTGTGTGTGTGATATCCAATGCTTATTTTTTGGAACTGCAGGAAATAGAGGCTTCATTTTCCAGCACCAAGACTCTTCTTCACTAACTAAAGAAGCACATGAAACCTTTTCACAAAACTTCTCATCTTCTCCTGCCTGAAGGCTTTTCCACCCATCTCTGGCTCCAGGTCATGTCCTTCTAGTGTCTTGTCAGCTTTCAGATTGTCTCACCTTTTCGTTCCTATTTTCCTTTGCACTTGCTCATTATCTCTCTCCTTCATTCTCAGCAATCTAGTCCTTGATTTAGGTAAATGTCAACTTTTCTCTCTACTGGCATGAAATGATATTTTAACATTTATGCTCTTGCTCTGCCTCAACGCATAATTAAAATGATCAAATTAGCTATTTCGTTAAAGTCAATGGCCAGACTGCTAACAGAACCCCTCTTTTAGTATAATTTAACATCAGCATACAGTGCAATGAAGGTGCCCAGCACTTAACGTATGCCAGCATCAGCTGGAATAGATACCAGTTAGCTCTGAACCTAACTGAAATAATTTGACACCACTGAGCTGGAAAAGAATGTTTTACACCAGTTGCTGTAGTTTAAGTATCCGGGACCAAGTATTCCAGTGTTTCCACTCAACAATATCACACAAGTTGTCTTAGCTTCTGTTCCAGATGTCTGAATTCAGCACAACAACCATCTGGTATGAATCAAGATCGCTTTAACCTGCCTTCATACCCTCCTGCTCCTAGTGGTGGCCCTTTGTCTGCTCGTGGTGTTGGTTAAAGCAGACTCAAGATTGTCAATAGACATCCCCCCACCCACGAATAGCCAGCAAGCAGCACTGCTCTGCCCGTGACCTCCTTTTCCCCCATGGGACCTATCACAAGACCCCTAATATGAGAGGTGGATAGGGCAGTTCATTTAAAATTACTGTATTGACTCAGTGCCTAGGGGAGATCTATGAGGGTTATGGAAAGGCACTAAACCAGCTGTACTGTAATGAGAATGGGTCTGACTAGTGACACACATGTGCTGAAAATTTCCTTGAAGGGCTAGGTTAGCACACACAGGAGAATAAGGTCTTTGGTATTTAACAGTTGTTTTATTCTTTGCCTTTGCAAAAATGAACCACTTGATACTGGTATATCATTCCTTTTCAGAAATGAATGACTCAGTACTGATAACAATAACTGAACTAAGCGTGCCTTCTGGGGGATTTGGTATCCTTTTCTAAGTGTGCCCCATGAAGAGTAAAGCTAATTTCACACAGACAAATCTAAATATTAATGACCATACTGGGGTCCTGCTGTTCCCAATGTGGGAAAAGGCATCTGAGACAGAGAGATGAGAAGCCCCTTGGACACCTAAATTAGTGTTCATAATGACTTCAGGGGGCTGGAAAACCACCACCCACATGCCCTAAACCCGCATTAGGAAACTTTGTCTCTCAGGGCTCCAGCATCAGCAAGTAGGCAGCGTGTAATAGTCAGGTGCTCTGTACCACTGGTACCATTAAAGGCCATGATACTGTAACTGTATATCCCCAATGTCTATGCTAATCTCATCTGAAAAATCCTCCTTGGCAATTACAATCGTTACAGTGACTTGTGGAAACCACTCTGAATTTATCCTGCTATTACATTGCATATGGTGTGGCCTGTGGAGCAGATTTACTTCCCACAAAACAAATGCACTGCAGTTTCAATGGGACGTGGTGGTTTTTCTTCCTTTCCTGTGATGTTTCCTGTGATGGGAATCTTTTATTGCTGTGAAAGTATTGGCAAATTGCAGAAAGTCATGCATATTTGAGACAGGTTATGTGAGAACTGTATGCACATATAAAAGTGGCAGTTGGGGTGAGGGCTGGGTGGTTTGGAGGGGAGAAGGAGAACTTTGCTGTAATGAGAAATGTCACAGACATAGAAACTGTCCTATTCATTAAATATGTCTCTGTTTACTTTCTTTACTTTTATGTTTTTCTGTGTCCTACCTCAATGGCATCTGTACTGATGAGTTTTGTCATTAGAAGCAAGGACAACATCACAGTTATTAATTGTATAAGTAGCTCACCTTTGCACACAACCTTATACAGACAAGTATTGCTTCCAATCTTTCATATTTGCCCTTATTAAAGCTGAAGACTTTATTAACTCCTAGTGGGTGCTTATAGAAACGACGGAACCAGGTTCTTCTCAGCAGTGCAAAGTGAAAAGACAAGGAGTGAGAAGCAACAGGCACATGTTGCAATGAAATAAATTTCAGCTATTTGCAGGGACATGTTTTTCACAACGAGGATCGCTAAGCACTGGAACAGGTTACCCAGCGAAGCAGTGGTATCTCCATCCTCAGATACACTAAACTCAGCTGGAGGGGACCTCAAGCAAACTGACCCAACTTTGAAACGAGCCTTGCTAGGGACCTCCAGAGGCCCTTCCCAATCTATAGTAATCCCTGATTCTCAAATATATTTGTAAGAAGAATTTGTTGTCCAGAGTGCTTAGGCAAAGAGCAATTCTATTCATTTTAAATGGCATGAAAGATGGATCTGAAGGCTTCTATACTTGAGCTCATGCGTTTCTTCAGCTTTTGAGTTGAAGAGCTACCAAGTTCTTTGTGAATGACATCTTTTGGAAGGGAACATGTAATGCACTTTGAAAAGCTAAAAAGAACAGCAAATTATAACTGAATCAATCAGCAGGCAGCCTCAGAATTTGTTTTTACAACTGTTTTTCCAGAAGGCTTTACTCTGAGATTTCCTGCCATCCAATGATGGGAAAGAAACAATCCATGTAACATATGTGTGTAGTCAAATCTGCTTGACCTTTGTCAATCATACATTCATAGAAAAAGGTTCATGATAGATGGAGACAGAGTGGCAGAAATTGTTCAGCGCATAATTCTGATCATAGACTAGTCATGGACAGTTTGTGAACAGAGGAAAAATAAAGAAGGATAACATTTATCAGATAAATTATTGATGGCAAATTACTCTCCCAATTCTGCCTGTTCCCTGCACTCCAAATGTTACCTTACCTCTCAGCTTGGAGGAAGGGAGGCTAATATATTAGCCAGAATACTGTATTAACTGTCACGCAACAAATGAGCAAATCATTGTATTTGCAAACTCTGCAAGCAAATCACTGTAAGCAGTCTTCAGGAACATGCACATTAACTTCACTCTCATGTAACTCTTGGCATGTCTGCAAATAGAACTGGCACTGTTTAATTTAAAGGTTGATTTATCATCACCTTTATAGTGGACACAGATGTTCCTTTTTTACTTTTTTTAATAAAAAGCCAAATTCTTTACATTTAGCTTAAATCTGCACAAATATCTATAATGGCCTCATTAGGCCTCATTAAGGCCTAAATAACTAAGTTCATACCAAAACTATAAACAAGTCTGGGTTTGTATTTTAAATGCACATGCTCTATGTAAGCCA
Source organism: Phalacrocorax aristotelis (assembly GCF_949628215.1). NCBI lineage: Eukaryota > Metazoa > Chordata > Aves > Suliformes > Phalacrocoracidae > Phalacrocorax > Phalacrocorax aristotelis. The sequence continues at coordinate 163,013,337 of NC_134277.1, forward strand.
TGGTTACATGAGGACTTTAAATCTCAAAAATTCTTTTACTCTGTCCTCCCCCAGAACTTATTTAATGACGCCAAAAAGCATGAAGTTGTACTCTGGGGCACACAGGCTGCACTGTCATCTTAAAGAGAGCTGAAAACAAACAATAAAAAGAAGTTTCTTCACTGAATATACAGACCAGACAAACATCTGGATGTGAACTCCTTTCAGCTGAATTTCCTCACAGGATCCTGGTTATTCATGGGCTTCATGACATTACTGAACAAGAACATGAGTACCCACCATCTGAACACCAGGGTCTTTGAATATGTCTTTAGCTGAGCTCCAAAAATTGCAGCACATATTAATCTATTGTACTGTATATTCACCATGTTGCAAAGAATTCTGAAGGGCTCTAATGCAGTTGAGGTTATGACTCTGATCTTAAACAGAAGTAAACAATGCTCTGAGACCTACCTGGTACTCCTGAACTGCATTTCTCATCAGTGGATCATCATTGTCCTGTGTTAGTTTCTTCTGCTCCACTTTCCATGTTGAGCTTCTCTTCCTCACAGCGAGATCCCTGCACAAGTCCACTTCTTTTCATGACACAACAGCTTTTCCAGGTGGGACCCAAATCTCTTTCAGCTCTTTATGCCATCCCTGGCATTGGCCAGAAGTGTATTCCTAAGAAAGAGAAAGAACTGAGTCAGCATGTGCTGGTATTTGCTCAGCTTCTGGAAATTGTCATCTAGGAACTCCTGACCCAGACATTGTGTCTATGTGTTTAATAGGCCTTAGCAGATATTTTCTTCTATGAATCTGCCTAATCACTTCCTGAACCCATGTAAACTTTCAGCATCTACAGCATCCCATGGGAAGATATTTCACAGCCTAATTATGCATTACACAAGAGACTGTACCCTCTTGTCTGCTCTGGACTTGCAGTCTGCAGCCTGCTAGTTTCATTATTATCACCTAGTCCCTGTATTGAAGGAGGACATGAAGAAAACTCTCCTCTTTAATTTTCTCCATACCGCTCAGGTTTTAAAAGGCCTCTTTAAAATTCCTCCTCTGCTGTTCCCTTTTGAGGGAGAAGAATCTTAGTCTTTAAATCATCCCTCACACAGTTATCCCTTGCAGTGTCACCCTTTCCGTGCCTTTCAGTTCTACTGCACCTTTCTGAGATAAACAGGACAGGCTCCATGCAGTCATCAGGATGCGAGCAGTGCGGAGACACACAAGTATGACGAAGTTCTCTTATGTTGTCGACTCCTTTTTGCAATATCTAATTTGAATTTTTGACCCCTACAGAACAGCATAGTTATCTTTTCATGCAAAGTAATATTCTACCCTCAGAACATTGCTCCTAAGAGATAATAAACTGCTCTGCACGTGCTCAAACATCCGTAATCTCCACAGGCTAAGCACCTCCTGTCTAAGCCCCACAAAAGTTCCTTCATTTAGCTCACCTGATCTTGACCCAGTGGTTATTCTCGCGTGTTGATCCCACATAAGGTGGTAGATGCTGGCTTCACTACAGTAGAGGATTGCTGCCTTTTTTTGCAGCTACAGAACCCTGGTAGTTCTGTAGCTAGTGGAACATTTTGTTGGCATAGAAAAGATAAGAGAGTCTCCAGAAGGGTTTAAAACTACTGGCACGCTGTACTGGAAAGGATGAAGCACCACCTGCAAAGCCCACACAGAAATGTTCACCTGTGTAAACCAGAAACTTTCACTATTGCTTTCTATTAAGCATGTGATTACACACCTTCCCCCACATAGACATGCCCTTCTAGGAAGTACAATTGCAAGATCAGAAGGGAAATGAAATGAAATACAGATTAATGATTGGGTTGCCAGGAAAATTTTCCATGGTTCATGATGGACAGTGCACAGCCCGTGAACGTATCAGAAAAACAGCAGATGTGCAAGCACCCAACCAGAAGTATGGCTGGGTCAAGTGTGTTTCTCTGATTGTCTCCTTGCCCACCGGTGGCAATAGGAATGAAAACATACATGAAAATTCAAAAATGCACTGTTTTTAAGAGAAAAATACAGCAATAAGGCTACCTAGGCTGAGTGAGCAAGATGGAGCCTGGGTGTTCTAGCACTGAGCTACATCTCCTGTCATTTTCTTCAGCTGCTGTTTAGTTCACTGCCCCATTTTGGTGAAATGCTGTTAAAAAGAATGTGTGGTACAAGCAGCAACGGATTCACTGAACCACAAGGCAGGGTGACGACCTGAGAGCCCCGTCAGTTGCATAATGCCTGCTAATGTGGCATTATTCTAAGAGTCTTCTTTAAATGGATGCCACCACCATCCTCATAGCTTCTCTGAGCCCTTCAGTCTATGGAAAACAACCTTTTTTATCATACTATAAAGGCAGAATCCTTGAAAGGTTACAGATTAAGCTTATTATCCAGGCAGACATTTCAATGTTTTGCAAAGGTGTGGTATGTGTAAGACTCACCTAACCTTAGTCCTATATATAAAACAGAGTGAAACTTGGCCCAGGCTTCAAACAGCCAGACCAAAAGTGGAGCAAGACATCTTCCTGATCCCCTTGAGTACCTTTGTGTACCTTTCTTCAAATCAATCTATGCTGGAGCATACAGGGCTTATGATATAGCAGCCATTGTGGATACAAATTTGCCTAAAAGTTTGGCCGCTGACTGTGGGAAGGGTGGCTGTTCTGCAGATGGCTCCAGCCTAGACCATGCTGGCACTGGTAATTCTATGATCAGAAAATGGGCAAAGTAAATTCTCCAAATGCATATTTGCTAAGTAAAGGGATGCTTTTTCTCCTAATACTTTTGCAATACTTCATTTAGATCATGATTATCAATAGCAATTGGTGGGGGGGGCATGAACCACAGTGTCACAGAGATTGCAGACCAGCTTCCTAGGTCTTTCAGCAGAAAGGCTTATCTTCTTTCAAACCACCTTAGATCTGTAAAATATTTAAAAATGCTAGGCTTTTCTGTCTACATCTGCTGAATGGAGAAATGAATCTGGTGAGTTCAGAGAATACTGAAGGAAAGTACGTGTCTGCCAAACCACTGAGCTGGCAAAGATTTTGCTGAGGACTTCAGCAACTTGCAGCTGGCCAAAGGCCTGTTATTTATCTAATTTACTGACAACAGTGTTATGTTATTTTCATTCTTCAGGCATCAAGATGAAGGATATTGTAATGTACTTGGGCTGTAGCCCTATGAAAGAGAGCAAAGATTGGATTTGCTCATCCTACATCTTCCCCAAAAGTCATGACAACAGTTTTCCACTTGCCCTAAAATCAAAAGGTTCTGGTAGATATAAATACTAGGTTAGCTGGTTTATTGTATGCCTGTAGGTTCCTCCACAGGCCACACAGGACGTTTTGTCTTTGGGATTTCCACTGTGATCTGACAAGTAAAAGTACTTCAGAAATTCTGTAATTCCGTGAACTGAGCTTAGCTGGGTATTAGCCAGTCAGTCAGAAGAAATTGAAGTCCTGGAAAACACAGGCAAGTATCTCATGCAACTCTTCAGAGTGCTTGCTGAACGCTGGAAGTCTGTGTTCATTTCTCTTTTTTGTCTAAGAAGAAGGACACTGGAGACCACATCTGATATCCATAAAAGCACCCTATCTCCTGCTGCCCACAAAAGCACTCTCATGATTTCTACACTTTGGATAGGGTCTATCCATCACCTCTGTTGAAGTTGTTCCATGTTTAAAAAAAAAAAGAAAAGAAGGAAAAAATAAAAAACCAAACCAGATTCACTCAGCACAGAGACAAGAATGAAAATGAATCACCAGTTGGGTGATGAGCGTATTCTGCTGGGAGGGAAAGAGTTCGAGGCTCCAGCTCCTCTTCAGAAGATGATGTGTTTTATATATTTGTGTGATGGACACTTCATCTCACATCCCAAGACTTCCACCACTCCAACACTGAACCAATTACCTGCCAATCAGACTATCAGATTAGTACACACACTTTTTTTGGATGCCACCTCTGGTTTCCATAGAAACTGTTTTAAGCCTCATCCTCTCTCAATTAGAACTTTTTATAATTTCTCCACCCTTATGAAATCGTTTGTGGTTCCCATGGTAATCACTGAAAATTTGTTATCTCTCAAGTACTGCTTCTTAATCAGAGGCTTCACCAATAGCAATGTCCTGCTGGAGCAGTAAAAGGCACAAGAAGGTTCTAATCCTCTTTTTGCGTGAGGAGTATGTCCTTTACTCACCCATAAGGCCATGTACCACAAATCCTAACTCTGACATTCAAGGTTTTGGTCACTGTAGTTTTCACTGCATTCACAGAGGATGCTACAATGTCCCTGTTTTATTGATTGCAAAGATGAGGGAGACAGATTTACATGGATTTTTGTCCAAGATGGTTCCATAGGTCAAGTTATCTCAACAAAGCTTGTAGGAAAATTCGGGTCTCCATTGCTGAATTTAGCCCTTGTCTAGTCCTCTTTTCACTGGATCTCAGTGCCATGTGCTCTCATACAAAACAGGTGCCAATGGTGCGAATGCCCCATGTACATGCATTTCGTGTTCAGGTGTTTAAAACACCACATAGTCAATGCAAACCAAATTTGTTTTTATATATGCACACCGTTTTTGTTGTTTTTATGTATGTGCGCTATGTACACACACTACCTTTACAATGCATTTTGTACACTTTCCTTCAAGCCTAGATAGTAATTTCCATTACTGTTAATACGCCAATCCATGATAGTATGTCCTACTGCAGTCCCAGGCTTAGAAAGCTTGCTTTGACACTAAATGCAGCGGTGTAGCTGATCTCAGCCCATTCTTTCAAAAATCAGCCCACATTGCTCCTCTTCCACGACGGTACTACTTGTCCTGCTCTGATCCTCTTATCAAAGTTCAGAAGCAAGGCTTATAGATGGTATTTCTGATGGCCTTTCTGACTCAGCTCCAGCATTTCAGCAACTGCTATCTTGGGCCATCTGGGATGCTGCTGGACACCTTTCCACCAAAACATGTGTTGTATTTCCCTCTTGAAGCTGATTCTGGAGTTCTTCCTGTAATGACTGATAAAAAACAAATTAAGTATGCTTCAAATTTTGATTTAATATAAAATACAGTTATGTGCGTATATCTTCTGGATGTAGACGGCATCACTTGATGTGGTAAAATCCCATCCTCTCCTGTTATAGTGAAGCCAAGACTTCACCCAGGGTTTTCAAGTTGAGAGGGAACTATTGTAACCAGCTATCATGATTTCCAGCCAGGAAATGCTACATTCAGTTCCTCCTTCTTCTTCGAAATAAGCCATGTCTTTTGGAAAGATATCTACTCTTGATTCAAAAAATTAAAGGGAAATAACACCATTTTTCCACTACAGAATTGGCCGTAGTAGTTAGTTGCTAGAGACATGCTTAATTTTCCAGTAAAATGTGCTACATGACACACACATATCCTATAGAAATTACTACCTTGTGTATCCCTCTGTGTTCAATTCTCTTTTGCTCCTGCTCCCACAGCACAATATGTCATCCCACCAAGACATCTCAGACAAATATTTTATTTTAGGAAGAATCGTACTGTGTCTTTCAAATGTGGAATTTCTTTCTCCAAGTAACAGTCTGGGCTGGTGGAATATGATCCCGGATGTGACTATATGAATATCATTATGTATTGGAGATTATATGTTTGTTGGGACATCTCTAAAAGAGGGGAATGCCTTCTGCAGCACTGCAGGAAGGGTTAATTGATGGAGAAAACGATAGATAGTTAGCAACAACCTCATGCAGAATTGCTCCATTTTGCTCATGAGATAGGTTTTCTCCTGCACCCACAGAAACCCAGGGTTCATAGCCTGTTCATTCCCCATGTCAGGAGTTGCTCTTTATGCTTCACAAGAAGACAAATTTTCAAGCTGGGATGATAGCTGCCTACCCGAAAGCTTATTCAGCATCCTCCTCTCTCTGTGGTTGGCTACAGCCAGAGATTTCCCATCAGAGGGAACAGTAATTATCTTAGTCTATATAGCTGGTAGGCTTTAGGAGCTGTTCATTAGTACTAAGCAGGGTATCATTTTATTTTAAAGCCATATATAGCACTTAAAACAACAGCATCCTAGAGTTGTTAAGACACATCAGAATTTAAGAGAAAGTTCTGTAGCCTTGTATTCAAAACGGGAAGTCATCTTGAAGCATCTGACATTTTGGAGTGTCAAAAAGGTGAAGTGAATACTGGATAATCGTGTAACTGAACACTGGCATCCATTTGATACCCAAGTAAAGGTATTTGGAACCTGTAGCAGATCAAAGAGCAACAAAACCATTTCCTTTATATATTGTAAAGCCAATGTGATGTCACACTCTTCAAGGGCCTTGCGAACAAGGCATCAGGAGGAAACAAATTGCTGCAGAGGCTTGTTAGCAGCTTTATTAGGAATAGATGGCAACCCCAGCTTTGAAAGAAAATAAGAATAATAAACAAAATAGCATTATTTCAGTACTGCTCCAGAAAGTCAGTACTTCGTCACAAAGAAAACTTCTTTTTCTACAAAACACCAAAGCTGCAAGTGGGTTTCAGCTGAGTCGTGTCTCCTCACAAACAAAACCTTACAGAAAGAGCCCATCTCTTAGAGAAAGGAATTAAGTTCCAAAAATCTCTCCCAAGCATTTTAAAGGCCCCAAGGGCAAAGCTATCAGAAATCATAGAATCATAGAACCATTTAGGTTGGAAAAGACCTTTAAGATCATGAAGTGCAACCATAAACCTAACACTGCCAAGCCAACCACTAAACCATGCCCCTAAGTGCCATATAGAGAGTTTTAATGCATTTATTGGTATCCTGCCCATGGGAGATGGGGAAGGGCTGTATATACATGCTTTGTATTTGTGTGCGTGTGTATAGGTTTTACAGACAATATAACAAAACCAGAAGTACTTTTGCAATGGTGTTTTGGAAATCTTGTGGTGGATCAAGGGTTTGCCTCCAGTTTGCACATCTTACGTACAGCTCTTGGAAAATCCCTGTTAAAATGGACCATTTATACAACAGGAGCTGTTTGGTGCCCACTGTAGTGCAATGTGCGTAGCCTGCTTCCAGCAGCACACCAGTCCTGCTTCCATCCCACTTACTTCTACCTCACCCAGCCTCTGCTTTACCCCCTCAGAAGTACTGCCCAGCCTGATGCAAACAGAAAAGAGAAGAGGAACAAGAGATCAGGAAATCAACCTTTTAATTAACATCTTAAATGCCAATTGAGTGTTAGTTTCTTAAATGGCCTGTGTTTAACGGTGTAAGCTTCTCCTGGTCCCCCAGCAACATTTGGAAATGAGAACTGACAGAGGTGAACAATGCAGTGGAATAGATGCCTCATTGACATGAAAAAAAAAAAAGGCATATTGCAGTTATTGTTTACTTAGAGGTAAGTTTCTCCAAGGCTGAATTAACAAAACGTCAGTGCTCTGATTAGATTAGTTTTGCACTAAGTTCACTTGTGGATCTCGGGCTTTTTTCATGGGAAGATGCAGGCACCATAACAGCTCCCTAGTATGCAGGAGCCTAAGCATCTGAGATCCAGGACCCAGCACTCAGTGCTGATTTCCTATGGCACTGTACAGGGAGATTGGGTTCTGCTGCATCATTTTCTCATCCTTCCTTCACCCAGCACAGGGTAGAAGGATTCCTCCATCTTCTCAGAACAGAAAGTATTAAAGCCCCTCAACCCTCCCTGAAGAAGCAACGTAGTCTATCCTCCAAAAGACATGAGCAGGGGTTTCTTTCCATTTTAGAGCAATGCTGTACCACTCACAGTTTTCCTAGCTGTTATTTAACAGAGATGCAGAGATGAGTGCCCCCCTCAGAGCAAGAGGTTTCTCACCCATGTCTGTAAATCCAAGCTTCAGAAGGAGAAGTCTTCACCCCTTATGTCAAAAGGGGAAAGGAGCACTACGTTCCTTGACCCATTGGGCAGAAGTACAAGAGGACTAGGATCTGCTCTGACTTCTTGGGGAAAGGGGAGATCTGGGTTCCTCTCACTGCTTCTGTGCCTGTTAAACGTGAAGTGTATGACAAGCCCTTGTAGGAAGATCAGAACCTAGGTCTTCTGCTTCCCAGATAAGGGAAAGGATTTAGAGTTTTTTCTGGATCCCAGATGGACTTTGGAGCAGAGTTTAGCAACAGAGAATAAGAACAGAGCAGAACTCCAAGAATCTGGAAAACACTGGTGTCAAATACTCACTGATAGAAAAAATGTGTATGTTTCTAGTGGGAGTTGAACACGGGGTTTTAAGCTTACAATTTTGGGCTTTAATTCTTGCTTTTCATGTTTTTATTCTTCCTGCAAGAGTCAACTCCTACTCTTCACTCTCTAATAATATCTTCTGAAGTCAGTGGGTCTGCTGAGAAGTAGAAAACCTTTTATCCAGATCAACATCTGAACTGGGTCACCACGCATCAGCCATACAAGAGAGGGAATAGGATTCTAATCACCAGTCTTCAGTCAGCTTGGGCTTCACAGGTCCTATGAATTTCCCTGGTAGAAAACCTCTCTTCCCCAGATTCTGCATTGTCTCAGCTGCAACTGTAGCTAAAATCCCAGTATTGCAAAGCCTGGGGTAAGATTGCAACTCTGAGAATAAATAAATGTGTATATACTTCCATATAGCACGAGAAATTCTGCTCAAAATTGTACAGGTGACTTTATTTACATCTGTGTCAGGGAGGTCAGAATCTCATCCAAAACGTTCAGCTTTTTCTGTTGGCTAGCAAAAATGTTCACACTCTCACTAAATCTATCTTATAAATCACCTTGACAGTCCTCATAATTCAACACAATAGGGCTCTTTGCAGAAAGAATTGTCTCTCAGCTGATGCAAGGGGATGGACAAGATAACCTAAGAGGCTTTTATGTCCATGAAAAATTCAGTTCTTGACCCTTTTCTTATTCCTCTGTGACTCCGCCCATTCAGGAGCAGTTATATCTGAGCATTAAGGAGATTTCTCTCCATCAGCTCCCCAGATCTCTTTGCTAGTCTGTATGCTGTGGCATTCTCCTAGTTAACATATTCTCCTTATATTCTTTACTCCAAGACTCATTATTCTACATTTATCTGCACTGAACTGGATTTGTCATCTTTTTGCCCAATTACTTAAATGATCTAAGACCTTTTGTGTCTAACTGCATTGTTCTTCATTATTTACCTCTCCTCACCATTTACTGTCACCCAGAAATCTTGCTTTCAGCACCGTCCAAGTTATGTCTATAAATAATAAAGCATTTAAAGAGCCATGGTATAACACTCATAGTGAAATGTCTTCTCAGTTGAGACATTGAAAATAAACACCGTTTCTGTATGTTTTACACATCTTAGTCTGATGCCTTCCTGTCACTCTCTGCTACCTGCAGCCTTCAAATGTAAAAGGCACATATTGAAGCTGCCAACACAAACGTTAATTTATGAGCTGACTGTCTCAGGGCCATAAATCAAAAGAATATTTTCTACCTACCTGGACTCCCTAGGTTGTAAAATAACCTTATGAGTACATTGACAGCTGTGAGACTTAGTAATTATGCAAATCCTTTCTGCTGACTCAACTGGCAGGGAACGGAGGAGATGTGATGATTCCTTTAAGCTACCATTTCCTACCCAGCTGGAGAGGACCCCCTTCTCCTCAGTGGTATGGCATCTTCTGGGATAAAGCCCTGCTGGTGAGGTCAATCCCTTTCTCATTCTCAGGGTAACATCTGTGTTAAAAGATAAAGGGGTTGTAGGGAAATCAGAGGGACAGTGAAGGAATGAAGAAAAGTTTGGATGCATGAGGGAGCCTGAAAGTGAAGAAAATAGTAGGAAGAGCTACAAAAAAGATCAAATGGCAAGTAGGGGAGCAAGTCCTCTCTGGCAGCCAGCGAAGAGGATACATTTTAAGGTAACTTATATTTCTTGTGAACGGACACACAGAGTTATTTTTTCATTCAAAGGCACTCTTGTGTTCTGGGAGTGGACAGCACACCCCCCCGTTTCAAAAGATAGGAAGACTATAGCCTGTCTTTCTTAGCCAAACTCATTAGTTTTGGAAGCCCATTTCATGGATGGAAGAGAACCAGCAACACGCACACACGTAGATATACGCACACACAGAGACACCAGACCAGCTCACCACAGATTCTGACCTCTTTGACCCTCACCCTTAGGACCCCTATTCTTTGCTCTGCTCACACTGAGCATCATAGTTAAATGAGGTTGCAAGGTCTTCCAATGTCATAACTATTAATTTTCTTTCCCGAAACACCACAGCACATTTTTTACAAGTTTACAAATAAGAAATAAATAATCTTCACCTATACCTGTGAAGCCTGAGACCAGGTAACAACTGCAGTAGAAAAGAGTAGGTGTTAGAGGCACATCCTTCACTTGTGGTGACCAATAAGTGAGATCTTTTGCCACCTGCAGCAATCCGCTTCATTCTTGATTCGTCCTCGATCTTCCAAGTGTATGATGCCACCAGTGAAAAGCACTTTGAAATAAAATGCATCAGCAGCTACTTTCCATTCCTTCCTTGGCACCCTGGACAAACTCTTGAAAGCCATGATGATCTCTTACATGGTTACCAGCAGCAATATTAGAATGACAAACATGAAGTTACTGATGAATCTATTTCGGCTGCTGGAAATGCCTAGAACTGGCTAGTGCTACTGAATCATCAAGCCTTTCCACATTCTTTTTTAGGGCAAGGTGTGGACATACTGAAGGGACTGGCAGACCACAGTACCCCCATGCAGTATCCGTTCACAACTGAAGACTGGTTCCCTCCCAACTCTCCTAATGGAAAAAGGAAGCAGGAGCAAAGCCCTACCCCTTTCTTTCCCTCCTCCCTCTTGCAGTGAGGGCTGGTAGAACACGCAGCAGAGACATGCTTTATCCCATTAAGGGTTGTAGCGGTAAACAGGCTCTTCAGCAATACCAGGGATAGTCATGTTCTCAAGTGCAGTAGCTAACAAACAGCCGAGAAGTTTCTGGATGAGCAGTTCACAGAAGCTGCAACAGAGGCTACCAGTTTGGTCAAGCTTCCCACCGTCCGTCACCAAAGATCGCTGCTCCAAGGCTCTCGCTACATTGCAGATGCTGCTTATTGAGAATCCAGCTTCTACATCATTAGCATGCAGAAGATGACAACCAGGAGAGCACAAGGCATATATCAGGAGACCAGGGAATCTGCTGGTTGTGTATCTGCATCCTCAGTTTCTCTCAGAATTACAGATCTGCCCGTTCTTTACTGTCATCCTTAACTGGTCTTTAGGAAGTATCGCTGTGGAGAGGGATGGCCAAGAACAGCAATTTCTTCTGCTGAGGGAGTAGATGTATGTCCACCTCTAAAGGAACAGCATTTCTCTGCGAGCATTTCTCAGTCCAGCTTTTGCAGTGAAAGCAATTTCTTCTGCCATCTCTGCAGTTCTTGCTTTTCTTGCCTGTTGGGGAAGAGAGGACCATCCCCATGCTTGGCTCTTTCTGGAATTCACACAGGGGTCACAAGCCGGGGAAAGAATTAAAATTAATTTAGCAGCCTGGGGAGAAAGGAGAATTTAGAGTCTTAAGACACTATTGGTGCTTCACCAGTTTCTTCTGGATTGCAATGTTAGCTTCTTGAGCACTAGATAATGTCCATCATGAATGCAAATGGGGGAGGGAAGCTCAGTGCATATGCAAAGAGTGACTACCTGCAGGCTTTCCTGCTGTCAGTAAGGCATATCCAAGCTAATCTAACAAGCCTGTTAGACCAGAGCATCAGCAGAATTTGAGTCTAGGAAGTCCAGAGCCGTGATATAAACTGATGCCTGTATTAGGTTGTCATATTCCGCCACCTCTTAGACATCTATTTTAACAGTAGGCAAGCCCACTTGAGTTTATGTGAGTCCAGGTCCTATATTTCCTCCCAGACCAATTTCCATAATTATTCTTCAAATATTTAAACTCTTTCCCTTTCTAAAAATTTACCTGCATTTGTTTGGGAGAGACTTCTTCTATCACAGAAATATGAGTCTTTGTTTAAAAATGTCAGTTTATATAGCATTGTTTCTTTTGCTCTTAATCCCTGCACAATAAAATTTCCACTGGCACCTCACTGCATCTGGCTAGCTTGATACTTTCATAGGTTTGCAGTTTATTTCTTCTTTTTCTCATTCCATTAGAGAAGTTGGAATGGGCCTGAAATCCCTAGTAGCTTGAGTTAATTTGGGAAAAACTAATATCAAAAGTTCTACCCAGAAATGATACTAAACAAATGTAATTTCTCCCTCTAAATATTTGATTAGGACAGATTCCCAGGACATGTCACTGCTCAATCCCTACAGTGCTGGACTAATCTGTTACTTCAGGCAAAATTAATCTCAGCTTTACCTGTCCACGACATAGATTTCTGCACGGGAGCTTTTAACCTCCCATGGAGAGCTAGTGGTGTTCCCATGGAGGGCTCAGGGTTCAGGAGAGATCTGACCAGAGGTAGGGTGAAATGTGTCATATCCTCCATTGACCATACAGCTCAGCTCTGCACTATCTGTAAATGAAGGGTGGCTTCCCAAATGGGGATAGTGATGGCTGCATTGTAGATTAACACATTTAGCCATATGTGTTTTAGATAGTTATACACTCAGTCCTACCAACAAAGAGGTATAATGAAGAAGTAGAGCACACTCATGGTGGGTGGCATCGTAGCAAAATGTAGCATACAGGCTCCAGTATATCCCTACTGAGAATGTGCAAACAGATATTTCAGCAGCTCATAACTAAAATTAATGGGGATGAATTTTAATATGAGTAGCAGAAGGCACATCCCTGGCACAAGGGGGACATCATGTCTGCTGTGGAACATCTGGATGCTCAGCTCAGGACCTGGGTAAAACAAGCAGGTTTTTCCATTCCTTGTTACATCTTACAGCCAAATCATTTTTACTGAAATTAACTCATAGAGAAAAAATAATACTAAAAAACCCTCCAAACCAACCAACTAACAAAAAAAAACCCAACCCAGAAAATAGAAGCTCAGGAATAGGCAGAATATTTTAGCCAAAGCAGTTACGGTTATTCCATGATTGTATGAAAGCCTGGCAAAACTTTTGAAAAGAGGGGTCATAAAGAAGTGAAAGTGTTAGGCAGCTTTATAGGCTGCACTGTCAGCTCCGACTGTGCTTGTCCCTGAATAAAGACCCAGCTAAGATTTAAAGCCTAACATTAGAACTACTTTCATTTGTTCCTTCATTTTGAGAGTGGTTTTTCCATAGACAAGAGGTTAATAATAAGATACTGAGAAGGGTACAGAAGGTGATTGCATAGCTTAGATTAAACCAAGATTCACTGGTACACAATCATTTGCTGCTATAATTGCATTCAAGTATATCTATACTTGATTGCCCAGGTTTTCTTTCACAGCACCTTTGAAATTTTGCTCCAATACCTGTGGTGAAGTTACCTATGAAATGAGTGGGACTCGGTATTTTAAAACACCGTGTACTGAGCAAACCGCTAACAGGGCAGACGTAATACTGGTTTATTATGTGAATAATGGGATAAAGATCATCCTAGGTTATCACAGTTAAGGACCTTTCTTAGCCTGAAAGAACATAGTTTAAAAAATAAATAAATAGTTTTTACTTTGTTAAGTCCAGCTTCTTGAAAGCTTGTGGGAGATTTTACTTACCATTGAACCCACCTATGGAACTGCTGTCTTTAGTTTTATTTAGCCCTGAAACAGCTTTTCATTTCAGGATGGGTAGGCAGGTGCTGTTCTCCAGCCCCAGGCATCTGACCACTGATGACTGCTGCAGCATTTGCTTTTTCTGTGCCTGCCTACACTTCCTCCAAGGCTTAACTGTTCCCTGATATTTCTTCATTCAAGGCTTTCCAAGTTCTTGCTCCTAGTCTTATTAGGGTATGTGCCTATATGCGTTATGTACACATCAGCTGGTGTCAGTAGGACCGATCTTGTATGTAGGCCTTTGATGTGTGTGTAGGGAGGCCATGGGAGGGGACATATAGAAAAGATGTCCAAAGATGTGGGTGAAGAGCATAGCAAACTTTCCCTGCCAGAGAGAAAGAAAAGGTCACCTCCATTTCTTTGAATCAATGCTTCATTAACCATGAATCTCATCATCTCTCTGTCTTCAGTGTAGCTCCCATTCACCGTCTCACTAACCTTGATTTTGAAAATGCTGGTACACCCTCCTGTGCCCCAAGGCAAGCGGTCCTACCTAGTGTCCTCACGCATCTATTTGCTACAGGCCTTGCTGGTATCAAAATATGTCGGACTGCAGGGATCCTGAGCCCTCTGTGCTACTCTGCAAGGCATTTAGTTGCACGAATTCATCCTTCCTCATTGCACAGAACTCATGAAAGCAAATGTGTCTGATTTACTTGGTTTTCCTCCAGAAGTGCAAGTCTTTATATGGGATATTGTTCTTTTACTGGCATCGGTCGGCAGGTTGCTGTCAAAAACCATCATGGACCTCGAGACAGCCTGCATTACTAACTGAGCCTGGGAAGTTGTTACCTGTCTCATCTCATTGTAACTAGTGATGTTTTCCACAGTAAGTAGCGAATATAACTATTTCTTTTGAAAAAGGCTATTATTTCCAGAACTGGGAGACCCAAAGCTTGATATCTGTTTATCAACGTTCAGTCTATACCTGAGAGCAAGGGGACAGAGGTGTAGAAAGACAAACAGAGCTGATAGATACACACCATTATGTTGACCAGTACCAGGTTGAGTTGAGCCACGACTTCATTGTACCATGAAGGAATGCCAAGAGGGTCTGCAGCATGCAACGAAATGGTTTATTTTCGATTTGGGGGGAAAAAAGAAAAGTAATTACAGAGTCGCACAAGATCGGGGTGAGGTCTTGCCTTTCTAAAAAAGCTCTGTGATCTGGAAATCTATGGTAAGAGCAAAGGGCTAAATGAATGGGCAACAGCAAGCAAAATGAAGTCTGAATAGGTAAAAGGTAACACATGATGGAGATGAATCTCCACTTTAAAAAGTTTAGCCCAAAATATGTCTCTGACTGTGTCAAAGAACTTCACAGAGCCAGAAGTATTTTTCCCCTTCAACATTTTTCTTTTAGCTAAAATTACACTGCTACTGTATTATTATTTTATCACAATTGCGTTTTTGTCCTCTTTCTTGCCCTCTCTCTCACACGTACACAAAATCAATAGAAAGAAATATTGAAAATGCCCTGTTTTCCCTCTTTTATTATAAAAAGGCTGTTGCAGCAGCCAGAGGTTTAGGGTTTTACAATAAAGTGGCATTGCTAACTGGACCCAGACAGATAGGAACGTGAAACGCAACAAAAGGTTGAAAACGATGACTAAACTTAGGGCTGTCTGAGCCTTGATTTTTCAATTCTGAACCCTCTTTTTTAGTCTGTCATGGCTAGTGAAACAAGTTAATGGGGCTAGAAAATGAAAAGCCCCTTTTCTGTTTTGTCTCTCAATAATTTAAGGGCACCTCCAGCAACCAACCCAAATATATTTCTCATCACACACAAAGCCTTTAGGCATGAACTCCAAAGAGGCACATTAGTGTCGATACATCTGGTACACTGTCACTTCCCAGTTTAGCTAACGTCTTGCTTCTCCTTTTTTCCCTAACACTTGTGTCTGAAGAGATGCTGGCGGCTGCTGCATTTTTTCAGAAAAAAAAAAAAAAGAGATTTAAAAAAATTATATGTATAAAAATACTCCCTGATCCAGAAATCTCTTGGTAAAATTCAAGAGTCTGGCTATGCAGAAGATGAGGTTCAACAATTTTAATAGCTGCACTTGACCTAAGACCTATGAAATAACAGTACCCTTTCACTCCTCAGAAGTCTGTTTGCGTGTGGGCAGGATCGTTTCATTCACTATAAAGAAGAATTGATACAGATGCACAACACAATATTCCCTTGAAGGAATTTTCTCAGATTAAGTGAAAGTAATACGTGAAGGATTAGAGCAGCAGCCGCATTGTAGACAACAGGACTGCAAGCTTTAAGCTGAAAGGAGTGAAAAGATATAGCAATGCATAAGTATCCTCGTGTTCAATATCTCTTCAGAAGTCATATTTCATGGTGGAATTATATTACGGGGATCAGCCTGGGGCAATGCTTCTTTTGCATCATTACATCCAACAGCCCACTCTAGTTCATGAAGCAAGTCAAGTGAGCAGTAAACTGGAAAAAGTACTGCTCTGCATGTTAGTAAACAGTCTTGGAAAGGTGGATTGCTGAGGATTTGTAAACTCATTTTTACAGATGGGAAAATAAAGGCAGAGCATCTGGGACTAGGTCATGGAGTTGCTCAAGGCAGACTCTGATGTCAGCGCTTTTGGCTCCCAAAGCCGTGCTCTGACTAGTGAACCAAACCTTCCCGTTCAGCAAGAAGTAAAATGTCTGAAGTCTGAAGAATTGGGTGAGTTTGCCTTGGCACATCAGCAACACAGCAGGTGAATCAGGGTAAAATCAGCGCAAGTTGCAATCTTGGAAGGCAAGAGATGCTGAACTGCAACTGCAGTTTTATGACAGTCTGCGAGGGTCAGACAGTCCGACTGCCCTGGAGCATCCAGGACACCTCGGCTAGCCTGCCCCAAAGTTGGCACCCCACAGGGGAACAGCATATTAGCACCCACAAGGAGTCACTCTCAAAAACACAGGCCGATCCATGGGGCAAAAAAATCCCACCAAGCACGTGCTTGTTTTCATCCAATAGACATTTGTGAGCAAACTCAACACAGTGCAGTCCTGGAGCCAGGCTGTGCCTTGGAGGACTGATTTCGCTGTCTTTAGCCCTAGTTTCAGTCGTCGGTTCCCTTGGCTCCAGTGGCATCAGCTATTATTTACCTTACTGTGAAAGCAGAAGCAACACAGAGGAGGTTTTCAGTTTCCCACTGGGGCTCTTTCTTGGACACCATCTCACAGCCAGGCAGAATTATCAATCTCTTCTTCCAAAAACTCTCTTCTCAGGGCTGGAAATCCTGAGATGCTGAAGGTCAGGAGGTTTAAGGTACACTGGCAAAACTCTCTATCTCCAGCTTGCATTATTCTGGGTGCTGGCCAATGTTATCAGTCTCTTGCCAAAAAGGAATAGCTATTATGGCATTGATTTTCTGCCACAAAAAACCAGGGAGAGTGACTTCTAGTTAAATGGAACAGTAGAAAGTGCTCCAGCCTTTTACTGCACAAAGGGCTGTCTTGATCTCTGATGGCTGAGACTGGCACTGAAATCCTTTCAACACCAGTGTTCCAACAGGAATTAGAAAGAACCAGTAGAAACAACCAGTATGCAACAAGCAGATTTTAGAAGCTATTATGGATTAATCCCAGATACCAGGGTCTCCTGGTGACACAAAGATGGTTAGAAAGCTAATAAATTGTGTTGGAACACTAACATTCAACAGTGGAATCAGATCTGTAGACTGTATTCATCATAGATGGATAGGGCTGCACCACAGCAGTGATTTTTTTCAGTGTGTCTCTCTGTTGAAAAGAATTTTATCTGCTTATTGACAAAAATAAGTCCAGTCCAGGCTGCCCCAAACATTTCACCTTTAAATGAAAAAACAAACAAACAAAACCAAAAGTGACAGTAAATATCAGTCACTAAGTAATTCCTAAGCTTTGTTGACTATGCAGATCACTTGGCCTCTGAGAATATATTTTCTTGCTGGATTTCTAGTACTCCCACTCCGTTTTGGGTAAGAATGTATATAATCAAAGGTTTTGGGGTTTTTTTCTGGCATATCTATTTTTCCTGGGCTTGGCCAGAGCACAGAGGAAGGAAAAGTAGGAAAGAGGTGGGGGTAGAGAGGGAGACAATTGTCAGTACAACAGCGGAGATAGCTAACCTGTTCTGAACCTTACATAATCACCTACTTCAATTCAGTTTGAGCCATTGAGGATGTGAAGGGTCATGTTTTATTCTTATTTCCACAGATTCAAAGAAGTCAGAGATAGCTTAAGCTCACATTCTCCAAGCTGAAAATGAATCTGAATGCACTGTGTCTGAAAGCAGCCTAAGCCATTAAAAAAACAAAAAAGAAAATTAATTTCAAAAGTCACAGTGATTTCTGCTGCTTGTAGTTTGCAAATAATGTTGGACGTGTGCCACAGAACATGAACACAAACAGCTCTTAAATTCCCATCAGCCCCAGTTTAGGAGGTGTGCCCTGGGATGCTCCTGGAGGGGAGTTTAGCCTCTGTGGCCCAGCCAGTCCACACCAGCAGCTGTCAAGGTACCATCTGCTGTGATTTTAGTTTTAGTTCTAGTAGTATTTCAGTGGTATTTAGACTGAAATCAGTTAAATATTTGTTGCAGATCCTGCTGCTGCTGCAAAGGGTTTCCAGCACCACTGAATGGGGCCAGCCGGGGACCCGTGACCAGGTCTCCATGCATTAAATCCTGCCTACAATGGACCAAGGTGAGGGTGCTGAGTCCCTCCAACCAGACCAATTAGAGCATGCTGCCAAATGCCAGCATCACCCCAGCCTTCCCCCGTACATACGCATCTTCCTAAAGCCATCACAGCGGACATACTTTGGATCCAAATGCTTTATAGACATAATACAAGTAGAAGACTTGGCAAAGTTTTCCAAGAGTAAACGCTAATACAGCATCTCTGTAGGGTCTCTTTGTCCAGTGCAAATGAAGCAACCCTCCCTTAATTGCTGTCGTTGTGCTTAAATTGATCTGCCCAGGTACTAAAGACAGCTGTGTTTCCCAGTTCCTTTCCTTTTACAAATGAAATTCAGTTTTGATTCCACTTGCTGCAGTGCACAGTATTTTCACACCGATACGGCTCCCATCGTTTCCCTGGTGGTACCAGCAGCACTTGCACTAGAAGATGAATTCAGGTGGAGGCTAACCCTTGTGAATAACTCTATGCAGCTAAAGATACACCTTCAAACCTTTTCGTGCATCTAATCTCAAATGTATTAATCCTTTCCAGAAAGCCTGATAGAGGATGGGAGGAGTCAGTACCCCCAACCCCACACACTTGGGCTCTCAGTCCCATGAATGTGCCAGTGTTGGTGGGTGAGATGCAGAGCCAGTAACTCTCCTCTGTGAGACAGAAATGGGGTGAGGCCAAGATCACCACCCAGCCCTGCGCGGAGGCCTCACATCTCCGTTATCCGCAGGAGATGTGTTTCTCATCCCCAGCTACAAACGTTGACTCCTGAGCTCAGCCTGTATGTCTGACTTATGCTTGTAGTTCTAGAGTCTTTTAATTCAATCCCAGGTGTGCTAACCACTGGCCGTCATCACCAACACATGTGAAATTGCTATATTAATCTAGTTAAAACACACAAAGGTAGAACAGAGTCATTTCTCAGTGATGAATCACATTCATGGAGATTTGAACATGGGCATTGGAAAGGAAATTAAAGCCAGGTTTCCCATATGGCTTATTCTCCAGCCCAGCGTAGACTCAGACAGGAGAGATTTCTTTTCAGTCATTAATAAGACCAAGCACCCCTTCCTGTCGACCATTGGACGGCAGTGCTGTTGAAGATCGGTTTTGGAAGCTCCCCAGCTGCTCTTCTCCAGTGCCTATGGCACTGGTGTGTCTTTTATCACACACAAAAAGCATGTGCTACTGACTTTAGAATTATTTAGGCACAAACCTAAGGATATCAGTGAACCAAAGGCTCATTAAAAACATGCACCCTGAGAAGGAAGTCGGCATCCTAAATTAAACGTTATGGGTCCAGCCTGGCCAGCATGGAGCGGGCTTTTCAGGAGCCCTGGTGCAGGAGGAAAAAGGAGCTAGTTACCTTCATAAGAACATAACAATTTATTGCTTTTTCTAGACCTCTGAATAATGAGCAACACAGTAATCTTATTAAAAAGGACTTCAAGGGCATGACCAGCTGCCTTCAGTGTCAAGCATGACAGCCCTTGGAAGTGCTTAGTCACACTTTAACTCCTGTTATTATTTTCCAAGCCTGTATTTAAGTTAGACAGAAATGTGGCTTTTCATCATCCAGCGCTATACGCCAGCATATTTAACCATAACCACCCCACAGCAGCAGAAGGGCAGGTATTGCATCTTCTTAATGCAAAAGACACAAGCTGACAAAATTGTCTCAAGGTTTAATATTATTTTTGCTTTCAAAACATTTATTCCCAGGGCCAGCTTTTGTACTGATGTCCCTCTGATACATCAGGTGTTGAACTATCCTGAAATGATTGCCTTTACTAACTACCACAGGACTCTGGAGCTGTAGGGACCAATAAATCCAAGAGATCTTTGGGGAGTAAAAAGAGGCTGGAGGCACAAAAGCAAGAGGAGAGAGGAACTCTTGAACCTGTCACTGAAGTCTGACAACTCGTTTTCTAGATACTGTCACCCAGTCCTAGCCAAGGGCTAATCCTTTGATCTCCCAAGGCTGAAGATGTAGGAATGAAGCCAACAGATCTGGGAAATTCCAGTTCTAGAAAGGGGGAAAATGTTAGATTAATACACCCAAAGTGGAGCGGTAGGCATGAGAAGGGCTTGTATTATATTCATAACTGGCAAAACTTTGGTGTCACCATATGTTTAGAGTCTGTACTGGGTAAGTCCCCTCTATTCTGAAGGTTTTTATTGCTCTAGGAACTAAAGGGAGGGAGAGGAAAAAAAAAGAAAGGGGAACAGCAGGAAGAGGGGGAAAGAGCCTAATTAATATGAAAGTCAAAAAAATCAGAAAAGGGGGAAAGTAAACAGAAAGAACCACTGGAGTTTTGAAAAAAAAAAAAAAAAACAAAACCAAAACATGGGTATATATAAAAATACAGCAAGTTCTCAAAAATATAAAAAATAATAGCTTTCAAATTAGTGTTTTCACAGCTGCAGGCTACAGAGTTTATTGCTTGCAGTATGAAACCTAACGATGTGATGAAAAAAAAGAAGTCTGAAATCTCTTCCATCCAGCCCTAGACAGACTGACAGCCTTAGAGAGCAAAGTCCATTATTAACTTGCTGACTTCATGCACAGCAAGGCAGAGCATGAACTTCTCTGGTTCTCTTCAAATTTAGCTTAATTGGATCACCTACAGGATGAGAGGATAATTTAGCATAGAGGTGCAGCCACATCTTCATTGCACCCCTGATCCTAGAACAAAGGCTCCGGTTAGGAGGGTGCGGACACCTAAGCAGCGAGATGCCCTGAGCCTATCTGTCCGTGTCTGGAAGCCCTCTGATCACACAGGTGAGGACAACCAATCCTGTCACTATTGATCTGAACTTTCTTCAAGATTGTGGCTTAAAAGTGAAACGCTTGTCTGAGACTCTTTCGAAGGAATCCTAATGAGACATCAAAGGGAAAGGACCACGTGGGCCACACTTCTGCCTCCAAACCATTCTCCTTAGGGATTTAATCTAACCCTGCTGAAGGCAATGAAAGTTTTCCATAATTTCAGTTGGTGCAGTATCAAATCCATGTGGTCAGAGATGGGGTGGTTTCACAGACCACAGGTGATGCATTTCCCCCTCTGGCCATCACTCAGAAACCTTGCCCTTACACAGGCTCATCCTCCACCAAAGTCTCCCACAGGAGTTTCCCTCTAGAAAATTAACAAAGGCCTTGGTTTTCTTAATAAATTGGACATTAAAAAGAATTTAAGCCATCATATGAAATTTCAGAGAATTCAGTTCACTAAAGTAACTAGAAGAGCTATGAAGAGTTTAAACCATCAATTAGAGGGGATGAGACTATTCATGGATTAGAAACTTGTTTTTCAAAGGAGGAAAGAAGCAGCTCTGTCATCCCGGCAGTGGGAGAGCCAGGGGCCCTCTTATCCTTTAGCTGCAACACCCCATGGTTTTGGTCTCTGGCTGCCACACAGACCTGCCAGCAGAAGCCTCCTGCAACCCCCAGCTTTGCCTGGGTGGCCCCTGTGCATCAGTCAGTCCCCGCAGACCCTCTGGTCCCATCTTCGGCAGCAACTTGTTTGAACCTATTGAGCACAGTGTCAGAGTAATGAGGCAGGAGTTGTCCGTACTGCTGCTGGCTCCGTTATCTCGCACAATATCAGGAGTGAAAAAATGGCTGCTGGGGTTTTTTAATGGTCTGGCAGAAGCCTTGTCGATAACAATTCTTTACTTGGGTTTGCTGGAAATTACAGCCATCTCCTCTGTTCAACTCCATTTCTCAGCCTCTTGTAATTTTGTGGAAATAGTTTTGAAACAGCTTCTCTGGCTTTAGGAAAAAGAATATTGAAAAAAAAAAAGCAAATTTGTCAGTGTTGAACACGCTTTTCTATCTCTTAAGCAGCAATAGATGCGACTGGTTTCTTATCTCTCACTCTCCTGTGTTAATATTTAGGAGTCAGTACTAGCAAGACTGTCTCTGGTTCTCAGTTACAGCTCTGGATATATTCTACCGCACCCAGCTCACTTCTGGATCCCTGACAGCAGCTACCTTACACATGTCTCATCAGCACCCCGTGACACAGGGTAATCTCAAAGAGATGAGCAGCTGAAATTCTGCTTCTATCATGTTTCCACTAAGCTGAAGTCAGCGCGGCATCGGCATGTCCTGTTCCCCATGGCACCTTCCCCAGGCCCCACGCTGGGCCGCGCGATGCTTCAGAAGCCTCTTCATCTCACGCAAGATGCAATAATTGGCTAAAATCCCCTGCTGGAGCTGAGCCTGTGCATGGCTCCTTCCCTGCTGCAAGAGTTTTCTGTGTCACTTTTAGCAACTTTTTTTCCCAATGTTACGCTGCTTTTTAAAAAAAAACATAGCCCCTGGCTAGGAACTGCTGGTTTGTTTAGTGCACAACCAGTCTCAGCTGAAGCCCATATAAAGTCTTGCAGGTGCTGGAGACTCAGTTGGTTTGAATCTGTGTTCCTCCTTTGACTTAAGTGGACCCATGCCTTATTACACCAAGTGCAGCTCTGCTTTTGGGGATTTAACACATTTCCCCTCTAGATGGTTTGCTGACCATCTCCTGAGAGGAGAGTTTCCTTGCAAGGTGTCCCTTACTTTGTGCATCAGGGAGAAATAATCTTTTGCCCTCTATTATTTAAATGGCACCCAAAACTGTTCTAGGCACCTCCCACCACAAATGCAAAGAGCTGGAGTCTCCCTCACATACCTTAAAAGCTTCAGACAGGCAGTAAAGAAAACTGTCAGATACAGCTGTCACCACAAGCAGTGCATCAGCGTGGTGGTCCAGTCATTTGGAGAGGGCAGGGATCCGAGGGAGAGGGATGGTCCAACTCAGGCATGGCACCCGTGTTGTGGGTTTAAGTGGTGCGATGATCAGTGCTGCTTTAGATTGGGCAGGGAGAAGACAAAAAGTCCTGAATCATCCATCTCAGCCAACAGTGCAGCATGAGATATTCTTCTATTCAAGAAGCAGCAATGAACAAGGAGGAGCAGTCTGAGAGTGGAGTGCCTACAAAACGTCCACCTAGAAATGTTAATGCCACCTACAGGATCCAGGGGAGTCACCGATTGGACATAAAGTGAGAAGAGGGTGGATTTCTGTATGACTGCAGTGAAAAATGGAGAATCAAGAAGGGCAAAATGTGTGCTGGTGGGATGGCCAGGAAAGGTTGGAGAGGACTGGGAGAGCGGTGTCTTTGGGAAGGCCTGGAGGCAAGGGGCATGGTGCACATAAAAAGCTACTTGGTGAGAGACGTTGCATTGCAAAGGTCCTTAGCTGATGCTGTGTCCCTGCCATAGTGGGGAGAAGTATCCAAAAGGTGGTGAGTGGTGGAAGGTAGGAATGGAGTCCCAGAAGAGCACGGGGAAACCCCATCCCTGGAAACATTCCAGGTCAGGTTGGACGGGGCTCTGAGCAACCTGATCTAGTTGAAGATGTCCCTGCTCACTGCAGGGGGGTTGGACTAGATGGCCTCTAAAGGTCCCTTCCAACCTAAAGCATTCTATGATTCTATGACTCTAAGAGGGCAAGGGAGCAGTGATGGAGAAGGGATTTGGCATGGAAAGCACTGAGGGAGACATTTGTTTAGTGAGAAAATCCCAGCCAATGCTTAGGAAGCAACGAGGAACCATGTCCAGGAGAAACAGTCTAGAAAACAGCAAAATAACTGCCTCCAAATCAAGTAGCTTTCAGAGAGACTGTGAATGGCAGGACTCAACAAAAGGTTGATTTTTGTGTAAGTTCACCCTGTTTTAAGCTCCCAGGCTAAAACACCAGCTACTTTGAAGGCCTGTCAAACCCTCTCTCCTGTCGTCCAGGCCAAACACAACATGTTTGAATGGCATCTCAGCCCATACAAAGCCAAAAAGTGCCAAAGACCATTTACTGTCTGGGTACCTCTGACCATTACCCATTTTTTAAGTTTGACAGAGTTAGTCTCTCTAATTTTAAAACTAGTTGCCACACAACAGAGAGAAGTTGGGAACTCTCTGCCACATCTTGTATTCTATGTTTCTTCCCAAGTTGCTTCCTCAGACAGGGACAGACATCTCATGGGTGAAGTGCCCCATCAACTTCCAGGCATTATGTCCTGGAATCCAGTTCTTTTCGTAAGAGTGTTAAACTCCAACCATTATTAGGCAAACTGAAGCCAACATGCACATGCTGCCAGACAAATTGAATTTGCTTTCATTCAGTCAATTAGGATAAGCTTCCATTCTCACATCAACTGTTTTGCACTCACATGCAGGCATGGTCTCCTCTTCTGCTTCCTGCAGTTGCCAGCATAAGGCCGGCAGATATTCAGACATACAGCTTGTGGCTTTTCTGTGGCTGATTCAGACCCACCTCTTGGTTCTCACAAGATTCTTTCTAGACTTTTATCTCTAACACCTGCTGGAGAGAGTTATCTCAGTTATCATTGTCACATTCCAGCCTTTATAAAAACAAAACCCACAAAACAAAACCCCAAAAAAAGGCAAGAAAGAAGAAAGACAGGGAGCTGTTAAAGAAGACAACATCTTTCATTTATCACCTTGTCCCAAACAAGCAGATAGCTTTGACCCTCTTGCAGGCCAGCACAGATTAGCTGAGGAAACCAGAAACAAGCAGTGAGCTAGAGAGCATCCATGCCAGGACTTGGTGGTGCTGTGGTTGCTAGCTAATCAAAAGAGAAAGCTTTTTCTGTGCTCCTCTACCCCGTCTCAGTAGCAGGCATAGTCACACACGCTTGCCATTCAACGTGCTTCATTTTATGCTCATGCAAAGAGCTACATAAACATTATTATTATTTTATTATTATTATTATCCAATGGTTCCTGCTTGCTGGATCTCAAGGCAGGCACAAAGACGGATTGTTTGAAGAGGGGAGCTCAGCTCCGAACGAACACCTTCCTTTTCCAAATTTTAAACATAATATCAAATCTTCACCTTTTTCTCCCCCTTCTCCCCTGCATGTTCTGTGGACCTGAAGTTCGATGTAATTTCTTTTAGCTGCACAAAGGTGCGCAGAATAAGGCCATATTCCCTCATCTACCCTCACCAACTTAGCCCCGCTTGTTTTAAGACAGAGGCAAACACACAGAGGCCTAAAGCACTGCAAAAGCTGAATCTTAATCAGAGATATTTGGTTATACCAAGGTCCCAAGAACATCCTTACCTAGCAGCAACCTTTGTCTTTCAACTCCTATTCCATGTGTTTTCCTTTGAATCTGTGAAGTCCATGCAGCTTCCTAATCAAATCACCAAAAATGTGCTGAAAAAAAATGGTCAGCTTGTGATTACATTTTTGGGGGATAGCTAGCACATGACCAGCATTAATCACTCAGTACACCCGGGTGGGTGGCTGAGTCCCATGGGCTTTCAATAAAATGTAGAAAGTGCTATATTTGTCCTTGAAATCAGTAGCCTTCCACCGAATATGATTCTATGATTCTGAATCAAATGGATTTTTTTCTTATGTCTAACTTGTTAGCACTGCAGATCTCAGAATAGAATTGACAATGCTACTAATAACAACATTTTAAAGTTATTATCCTCACTGAAGTCCTATAGGATTTTATTAGTGCTAATGCAATTCCCCCAGACTCTAATGATAAAAATGCACTTTTCAAATCATCTTACAGGCGTATCATTGCTTTCGTTGCCACTTATTGGTTTCCTTAAATACCAAAATATACCGAGGAGGAGAAAGAGGTTGTTTTAGCAGTTACATTTCCTGCAAAACATTGTATTAACTGTGCTCTAGCATGCCTCTAGGGTCGATGTATTTAAAACTGGGGAGATAAAGCAGGAAAGGTCAGGGAGTAGGTTATTGCAAACTAGTTGGTGATCAATCCTGGCTGAAGACGTGTCTTTTTAGTTCACATATTACAGAAAATCCCAGCCCCCATTGCATTTTGTTGTGTTATGCTCAGCGCTTGTCCCATTATGCAACGTAGTTTTAAGAAGTGCACCCTACAGATTGTGACCGCTTTACTAATATTCTCATCAAGCTAAAGTGTTCAGTTGTTGCAGTGCAGTGGGTGGAAGGGGGATATAATCTTTAAAAATAGATCCTCAAGTCTTTTCTTAGATTGCAAAAAATGTCTTAAAAAAAAAAGAAGAAAAAAAAAAGAAAAGAAATCCAAGCTACCACAGACTCCTCCGTTCGTCTGAAAGCGATTTGTTGGCAAGAATAGAAGTTTGGTTTCTAAGGTACAGTGAAAGAGCATAGAGACGGCCTGAGGTATGGGATAAATATGCCATATTTCTCAGTTACACAAGGTGCTGTAGCTAAGGGAAGATGCAAAGGGGGTACCAGGATGAAGCCGCTTGCCAAAAACACCCGAGAGCATTTGTATGTAGTGCCTTGTGTTCAAACGTTCAGTACAGGTGTGACTCACCCTGCTGAGACATGTGTGCCAGCCACTCTGCAGCTCATGAACGAGACACTGCAAGGCTAAGAAACCCTGTATGGCTTGCTCAGACAAAAATCCATGTGCCAGCTGCCCCTTGCATGGGGACAGGCTTCCTCCAGCTTTTACAGAGGAACCCAGTGATTCTTGCCTCGCTCATGATATTTCAATAGACCCAAAAGCTGCAAGAGTTTCTGGTAGCACTGGTGCTCTTGCTGCAAAAATCAGTATTTAGAGAGCTGCAGTCCTGCAAGGTCCTTTCACAGGCCATCATCCCTCACCACCTGCAGAGAGAGGAAATGGCCTCAAGCTGCGCCAGGGGAAGTTTAGGTTGGACATTAGAGAAAAGCTTCTTCACCGAAAGGGTTGTCAAACATTGGAACAGGCTGCCCAGGGAGGTGGTGGAGTCTCCATCCCTGGAGGTATTTAAAAGAAGGATAGACGAGGTGCTTGAGGATATGGTTTATTGGTGGACTTGGCAGTGATAGGTTAGCGGTTGGACTCGATGATCCTAGAGGTCTTTTCCAACCTTAACAATTCTATGATTCTATGTACCAAGGGACAGCCTTGGGCTGGAGGGCTGCCACATGAACCTGGGACTAGAGGAGGGATGGTGAAAAGCTGGGTGTAGGTGAATCAGACTCAGAGCCTTACGGTGGCTGTGCCCTACAGAGCCCCTTGCAAGAGAAGGGGGATTTAATTCCACTTTGTGGAGACCAAACCTGATGGCTCTGTGGCGTCTGATGAGCCAGAGGGAAATTATTAGAGGTTATGACAAAAGGGTTTGGATGACCAGCCATTTCCTATATTGAGATGCTTTGTGGGGTCACGGCCCTTGGTGGGATGGGTTTCACAAAGACAGAGGCTTTCTCAGAGCTGTTTTCCATTGAGATGCTGGTTCTGCTCAACCTGCAGACCAGAGCCTCTCAGTCAGAGGACAACACATTCTTCAGGTGCTGGGGTCAGGCCCTGCTGGCCTCCCTATTGCAGCTTGGTCTTTGCCATTTCTCCATACAGGGTCATCCTCTTTGTGCCTGTGGGACCGGAGGGTCCTGGTACCCAACTGCAAAGGGAACATCATCACTCCAGATGGAAGGTGCAGCTAAACCAGATTGTGAACGAGCCAAAAAGGAGAGGTGAGAAAACAACACAAGTGCTGAGAGGAGATAAAAGCGTCCTTCAGGCTGCCATGCCCGGATTAGCCCTGGGAGGGCACCAGCATGTGAAGTAAAGTCCAGATTGAGTTGATCATTATTTCATGCAGCATGGAGAGGTTCAGTTTGTGACCCAGATTTCCTTGCCAAGTCCTTTCTCCAGACACTGTTTTTAGCATAAAATAATTGCTTCATCTATCAATCAATTAAGCCTCACTGATGTTGAACCCTTACCTTACTGGGACATTGCCTGCAAAGTGATACATGACAGAGAGTAATCATTACTTCATTTCATCTCAACTTTTCATCTTCAGGAAGAAGACATCTCAGCTCTCCCTTGCCCAGAGAAACCCCACATCCCACATGCTGCAGCCCATGTGAGCTTCTGCTCAAGCTAGTGATGATGTGAAGGCCAGCCAAGGGCAAGGAGATGTCCAGGATTCATCTCAGAGAAAGTATCCAGAAGAAACTCACACATACAAGTTTCCTTCCCCTGTGATAACCACAAGTATGGTTGCATTCCTCTTTTACCCCATAAAACCTCCCAGCACTGGAACTCCTGCTTTTTCTGGGCGGGTCCAGCTGGAAGCATCTACAACCTTCTGTGGTGGGGTGGAGAAAGACACCAGCTTTCCATTTGTCTGCTCTGAGTGTGTCCTTCCATCCTGTGGGAGTGGCAGGGGGAATTATGGATAGGATGAAAGAAAACAAGACTCAGACTTATCCTTAGCTGACTAGCCTACAGTGCCCCCAAAGCTTCTTGCAGGTTATTTTAAATTGCACCCTTGTAAATCAATTGTGTAGGACAATTAAAAAAAAAAAAAAAGACATAAGATATCGAAAGACTTGCTGTGTCTCCGCCCAAAATCAGAGCCCAGAAGTCCCCCAGCTCAGTGATGGCCCCACCTCAGAGAGGGCCTAACCCAGACACTTCCCTGTTGGATTTGGGCATCCATCCTGCAGAGCTGGAGTTGCTCCTGCCCCAGCATCCAAGCTCTGGTCCTGCCAGAGACCCAGCAGGGGCACAGGGAGGCACAGAATCTCTTTGCAGAGTCAGGTCTTGAAGCAGGGTCAGAGCAGCCCTAACACATGTCCTTGGGGACGGCAGGAGTAACCCATTCCTGGGTGCATGCCATAACCCTGTTACACCTTGAGCTTCCTCTCCCTCCAAGCAAGCTTTGTCTTGCATAGGATTCAGCTTCTAGAGAAAAACTGGTGGAAGCCCATCACCTGGGGCTTTGGGTTTAGGTTGCCTGCTAGGTCCCTTGTGAGCCGAGCTTCAGCCCACAAAGGCCCACATCTCTCCACAGGGCATGCAGGTAGAATCATAGCATCATTAAGGTTGGAAAAGACCTCTAGGATCATCAAGTCCAAGGTACTATTTTATTTGCTCCTCCTTTCCCACCTGTCTCTCTGGCTCCTCATT
The DNA here is from genome assembly GCF_949628215.1 of Phalacrocorax aristotelis. Taxonomy (NCBI): domain Eukaryota; kingdom Metazoa; phylum Chordata; class Aves; order Suliformes; family Phalacrocoracidae; genus Phalacrocorax; species Phalacrocorax aristotelis. The sequence goes on from NC_134277.1 coordinate 163,042,666, forward strand.
TCAAATTCTTTTAATATATTCCACCCATTTGTCTCCCTCTTGTTAGTGTTACCGTAAGCTGTGCTGTCTGATGCTCACCCATGCTCAGAGCAGAAAGAGCACGGGAAGTTGTGACAGATGCCCCCACTCTGAGTGAACAGTGCTTTGGTTCGGGCATCACCAGTAAGTGGTCCTGACTGAAATCAGCCCAGCTAACAGTACCAGCCCCAGCTGGGACTAGGCAAAACCAAAACTGCTACAGCCGCACACCTGCACATGCGCAAAAGGTGGGAGGGTGGGTGGGGGTGGTGCGGTTGACGACGAGTCAATCGGTTTACGCTACAAAAGCCCCTCCGAGCCCATTGAGCAATTCTACACAGCAGCAGGCGGCACGGCGGGGATCTCCCCCTTGAGCCGGGATGCCTCTCAGGGTTAATCCTCGAGGTTGAGAGACCCCTTACCCAGCATCTGATATCTAGAATGAGGTAAGTGGTATTTTACGTTGGGCCTAAAAGTATATTGATTGCTAGCAACATTTATATATATCCAGCTATAGCTTAAGTATTGGAAGTGTGGTAAGTTGTAGAGTGTTTGGCCATTGTTTAAAGCAATGTCTAATCACCATCTAAATTATTTAAATAATTTTCAAATCATTGTCAAATCACTGTTTAACTAGCATTCAATTGTTGCTTCATAACCATTTGATTACCATTCAGTTTTCATTCAATCATCAATTCATTACCATTTGACCATTGTTTGATCATTAATTAAAAACCCTGTTAGTTAACCCCATAACAATGGCTTCTCTTAATAATTCACCTGCAACTGAAGTCTCCGCCACAAGGTGAGGGGACACATTAAGCAAAGAAGCTATGGCACATTTAGCCCTAAAACCCCCAGCTGTCCCCAAAGGTCACCGCACTGTTACACCACACTCCCTAAGAAGCGGGGTCCTCCACTGAAACTGAGCTGGAAATGTATATTATTCACAACACAGATAGCATCTAACAGTTGGGTTATTTTCCTCTAATAAACCTTTCCTGAACCAAACCATTTTTCCCTTCTGTGTCCCCACCTCTCATCCTGCTTCCGCAAGTAAAGGCATTTCCTATTGCAGCCACGGGACCGCTCCATCACTGCACCGAAATTTCCTACAGCCTTCCCAGCATTTGTCGTCTGAAATGCCTGAATATGCACGAAGGCTTTCATAAAGCTGAATTACTCGCAGGAAAACTGGGAGCAGAAATCAGCAAGATGTTGAAAAGTCAACCAACACGTAGTCGGGTCGGCTTGTCTCCTTGTTCCCTGCCAGCGTTTAGTGCAACATCTGCGGGGTGGAGGGCGGGGAGTGGAGGAGCAAAGGGGGGGACGACGCTGTGTTGAAGCAATGGTCCATCTCCCCCTGCTCAGCAATCACAAGGTTCATAAGTTACGGGCTTTTGTTTGAAATCCCTGATTTCTCCGTTTATTGAGTTGTGCAGCTAATTTATTGGGTAGGTTGAAGAGTTTATTAACTTTCAGGAGAGTTACATTGCATCATGATTATATAATTTAGGGGTTTGTTGCAGAATTATACTAGGTTTGGGTATTAAACCATCTATTTTCATTTTTCTTTTTTTTCCCCCAATAGGTATGAACATGGGATATTCCTGGGTGGAGGAACATTATTGCTGCAAGCCTGGCTTGTGCTCGCTATCTCGCCTGGAGCACGGGGAAAAGCTGCCGCTCTGGTGACGTAGTAGGTGCTGTCATTTGTGTTTCGCTTGCTGGAAAGGTCCCACCCAACCCCGTTTGTATGCAGCGAGCGTGGGTCCCTGCTCTAAAGAGATGAGAGGGTAATGGATGACACAGGGTGTTTTAGTGGCACCGCAGGACTGGCAGTGCCCGCCTGGCCCGCTGAAGGGCTCTGGGATCTGGCTGGAGGGATCACTGCAGACAGATTTCAGGCTGTGCTGTACAGCTCCTGGGGGAAGCAGCAGCACTGCACTTCAGCAGGATTTTTTTTTATTATTATTATTTGATTTGACTTTTTCTTGCCAGTAAAAGATTGCTGCAAACACTGAGCTTTTAAATTAAAGGGAGTTAATGAAAGTGTACCTGTGATAACTATTACCGGATCCCTTGTACATTCAACAGTCACATTAAGATGATTTCTTATTATCTCTAAATCCATTCCAGAGGCATGTTCTTACTGTTACAGCCCTCCTGTGCACCATCGCAGGTGCAGGTTTGCTGCCCAGCGTGGCAGTAAAGAAAAAAAGGCAAACTGTGATGCTACAGCCCTGACTTGGCTTTTTATTTTTTTTTCTGAGACAGATGAGCTGGGGCTTACCAGGAACCCTGCTCAACATTTCCCTCAGATAAAGCATATTCATGTAGCCACATCCCCTGGGCATTCTTAATGCAAATGGAGACTTCACCTAAAATGAGAGGAAATCTTTCTTTTGTTATAAGGATAGCAATGCAGCTTCTGCTGAGAGTGTGCCGCCTTGTACGAAATGGTATCAAACAAGACAAAAATGGAATATTGTGTTGGTGTAGCCAAGGCTGCTGCAACCACTTCAGTCCCTGCAGTCGATCAGGCAGAGTTTTCTAGCGAGGCAGACCATCCAAAATATATTTGGTGCATTGTCAGTCACAGGTAGTGCGTGAAATATGCATTTTCATACAGCAGCCGCTTCGTTTTGATTGAACCAGCCATTCACCCCTGAGCTCTTCTCTCTGATACAGCTCGGGGATTTTGCCACTGTTTTGGTTTTGGTTTAACTCGCACATCAAGTTACCAGTAACAAGGTGGGTCACAAGCCAGAGGCCAGATCTGTGTCTTAGTGACAAATGAGCAGCAGCTAATCGTTCCTACCAGAGAGGAGATGCTGAGGAGGCACAGAAAACCCACTCCACGTCTCACTGCCACCGTCTACTATGGAGGGGGTGGCCCAATCCTGCTTCATCGATTGTTGCTAATTCACATTGCTTGGTTTGCGGGCGGGGGAGGCAGATACTTCTTTACTGAGAGGATGATCAAACACTGGAACAGGCTTCCTAGAGAGGTGGTCGATGCCCCAAGCCTGTCAGTGCTGAAGAGACATTTGGACAATATCCTTAATAACATGCTTTAACTTGGTCAGCCCTGAAGTGGTCAGGCAGTTGGACTAGATGATCATTGTAGGTCCCTTCCAACTGAAACTATTTCTATTCTATTCTATTCTATTCTATTCTATTCTATTCTATTCTATTCTATTCTATTCTATTCTATTTCTATTTCTATTTCTATTTCTATTCTATCCTAATTGCTTTTGTTGGACCCACAAGCACAAGGTGCATAAGGTTCACAAGGTGAGGGAAGGGCATGTGGCTGGGCAACATGCTCTCTTGCTTGAGTCGATGGGGTTGGTACACACTGCGGCTGTCACCGCAGGGTTGGACTGCCTGTAGCTCCAGGGCCTCCTCTCTTAATGTGAATTATAGTATCACCAAGACAGAGGCTTGAAAACAGTTAGAAGTCATCTTTATATCTTCAGGTGGAAGTGAGGAATAGAGCTGCTGAAGTGTTTCCTTCTGGGAAAGACTGTGGAGTAAAAATAAGCTTTGAGGCAAGCTGGCGAGGCCGTACCTACATGTGTGTGAGGCAGTTGCCTTGCACTCCTGGGCTCTGCAGGGTGGTCTGAGGAACACTGTCCTCCTAGTCAGTCTGAATCTGCCCCCAGATCCCACCTACCCGCGCACCCGCAATAACTGGGATGTCCCAAATATTGCAAAAAGACCGAGACCACCACCACCACCGCTTCGATTAAGTGCCACGCTGCCAGGGAGCTGAGGGGGCTGTGCCAATCTGAAGTGCTAGGACCTGCTGTCCCCTTTAGCGTTTGGAAGAGGAACTGGGAACCACATCACCAGCGCTGAGCAGGCAGACGTGGCATTTAGCGAAGCTTAACTTCTTGCTGCACGGCAGTGCTTCGCATTCAGTATTTTACATGTAGCACTAGGACTGTGTATAAAAAGGTTGTCACTAAGCAACAAAACAAGGATTTTGCAGGAGATAGTAAGGTGATACTAAACCTCCTTTCCTCCTCCCTCCTCTCCAATGCACCAGGGTCACAAGAATCAGAGCCTTGCCTGTGTGGTTGTTGGGAGCCGGTGGGAGGACTGATAAATAAGGGGAGAGAGGACAACGGTATCACGGGCTAATTCAAACCAGATGTGCCAGGTCTGAAGGGAGAGCCCAGCCAGCCAGGGCTCTTACTCTCCTCCCAGTGCCTAACCTTGACCTAAAGCGGGCAGCAGAGCAGGCCAGGAGGTGGACAAGCCTGTAGCAGGCAAATGATGCACTTGAAAACTTCATGGACTCATCTATGGCACAGACTCCGGGACTCTCCCTGACCACTCCAAACCCAGAAACCAAGTGTTAGGTCAAATGGACAAAACGGTACGGTCTAGTTGCAGAAAAGTGACACAAAGAAAAGTGAGGGATTACAAAATAAATAAATCTGATGTCAGAAAAAAATTCCCTGAAATTGAAAATCTAAAGAGGCAGCGAAAAAACAACGAGGTTTGGAACTGAGCCTTGCAACAGAGCAGGAAGCAAGGCTGACGATGCAGGGGCTTTTTCAGTTTTGACTGCAGGCATCTGCCTGTTCTGTGCCCAGCATTGCCACCAAAAGAACCAGCCGATGTCCCCAGTGCAATGAGCAGAGGCAAGCTAAACCCCGGTAACGGTGATGGGTGGCACATTTCAATTAGCATCCTATATGTGCAAACAGCTAGAGCACCATCTCCCAGCTGCCAAAACACTGCCGCCTTATCTACAGTGCAGCAAGGGGTGTGGGGAAAAGAGAGAGGGGAAAATATGACCATGCTAATTCAGTAACAGCTCAAAGTGCCTCTCAGCTGAGGGTCTCATCAGAGCAGGTTTGCACAAAGCCAAAATAAAGCTGCAGCATGTTTCCCTCTTCCCCCGGACATTTTACATCGGTGGTCCCCAGGAGACCTGTATTTCCCAATCATGTGGCCCCTTGCTGACATGCCGCGTGATGCCCTGCTTGCCTGGAAGGTCACTGTGCACCTGGCCAATAGTGTGCATAGTGAAAAGGAAAAATACTGGGAATAAGCCGCAGTCCTGGTATTTGTAGCACAGCAGCGCTGAAGAGCCCATGTACAAACCTGGCCCCCGTGGAACTGCACTCTGGATGGGGATGGAAATGCTCTTGCCCACCTCCAGAGAAATGAGGCTCCTGTGCTCATGCAGTTTGCGTGCAGAGGTGTCCCCCTGGGTCCTTTTGAACAGGTTAGCTAACGTCATCTGTTTGATGGGACAGGGCAGGGGGATTTATCTCACCCAAACACCGTGGTCTGCTAAGTGGATGTCTCCATCTCAACTATTCACCTTGGCCTCTCTAAAGCCACAGGTAAAAAAATAGGCATTTCATATTGGAAACATGACTTTTCTGATGCCGGGTGGGTGTTTCCTCACCAAGCCCCTTTCTCCCTGTGGATTTCCTGGGAAGCACAGACGACTGCCCAGGAACCATCACAACAGCTCGTCATGTGGCTCCTGTTCATATCTGGTGGTTTTAAATACAGAGGCTTGTGTTAATATCACTGACCTCTCCTGTTTCTCCCAACAGAGCTTGTGTGACCCCGAGCCCCCAATATGGATGGCCCACAAGCTTTGGAGGACATGATTTTATATTGAAACAAACAGCAGCAACATTTGATGAGCTGTACAAAAGGGAAAATCTGGTAGATTTACCCAATATTCCCAAGCATTTGCATATATTGTCTTATTTTGTGCTAAATTTAAATGCTCATTATCACTGGGCTTCGTTCTGATGCCACATGGAAGTGGCCAATATCTATCTACTACAAATCTGGGCCAGGTCCCTGCAATGCCCTCCTCAAGGGACTTGGAAAGACACAGCCCTGGCCAGGACTTCAGCCAAGTGTGGAAAGACAGGAGCATCTTGTATTTCTTCCACTGAAAAAAAGAGTCTCAAGGGGCTCAGCTGTCCAAAGGAGTGAGAGCTGGGATGGGATGGGCAGGCTTTGCACCTTTACACCCTCCTCCAGGTTTTTTTATTACATTGCAGATGCCATGGTAGGGAAGGAGAAACCTCTTACCTGTTCTGCCTTGTGCTGGGGGTCCATCTTCTCTGGTGACATCTTCCATATACGCAAATGCCCACAGCTGGCTGTAGGGCTTATTTTAATGAATTAAATTATCCTGTTCAACTCTCATTTCATGGCTCTTCCACTCTGCTCTTTATTTACTTTACACTCACGTGTACCTGTGCTCCTGTGCTTCCTCCAGGGATCTGCAGACACCCAGGCTGGCAAGGTGACATCCTTCTGGGGTGACCTCCTTCCTAACCCCTGGAGCCCATACCCTCAACTGACACAAAACATATTTGCAGGCAGAGGGGAGTCCATCCAAATGCCATACTTGTTCCACGAACCCTTTTTAATTCTCAGGAGCCCGGGGCCTCTCTCAAGCCAGCAGTGAAGGAAATCACAATCATTATTAAGCTGGTGATTTGAGTGGTATTTTAATTTATTTTTAGAAAGAAAAAAAAAAGATGAAAGGGGAAAAGTTCCCTGTTTCACACTTCTTAAGGTCACACTTCATATTAAGGTTCCATTTATAAAGAACACATAAATGCTTAATACATGTTTAAGTGATTGATGAATCATTTATTGTATATTTCTATTGAACTGTTGGTCTCTAGAGCTATGACTTAACCATCTATAACACCTGCAGCTGCTGTATATACAGGCATCGATAACGTTGGAACACAAAGCATTCATGTGCATAACGTGCTTAGAACATCTAACATTTATGAATGCTTTATAAACAATTTATAAATGAAATCTTAATATACAGCGTAACCTATTTTTAATGTTGTGGCAGTTACATAACCCAGCTGGCCTTGATTCATCTCAGTTAACTTCAGGCACCTTGCGGAGGTGTCTCTGGTTGTAGCCCTGTACCATTTCTCTCTGCATTTCTACCCTCCCTTCCTCCCACTGCATAGTTACCCCTGTGCTGCCCTGACGAGCACTGCAAACGTGTCTGAGAGGGATGCTGCAACCTCGCAGGCTTCAACAGTCTGTGCAATGATTGAGCTGCACATTGATAACCCCCTCACGTGTGTGTACACACACTAAGGGAAAACACTCCCTTGCCTTTTCTTTCCCCTTTTCAAGCCAAACCTATTGCAAGGGCTCAGCCTGGTGCGGCCACGTGAAGAGGTGAATCAGGCAATGGGATGGGAGGGAATGGCTGTGCTCTGTGCTCTGGGTCTGAGCTGGTGGGAAAGGAGGTGGTAGGCGGATGCTTAAACTGGACCATGGCATCTCTTCAGCCATTGACGTGGACCATTCTGGGAAGCCTGGCATAGGAGGATAGGCTGGGAGAACTGGGTTTGTTCAGCCTTGAGAAAAGGAGGCTCAGAGGGGATCTCATCACCGTGTACCGGTACTTAAGGGGTAGTTACAAAGAAGATGGAGACTCCCTTTTTACACGGAGTCACGTGGAGAGGACAAGGGGGGATGGACACAAGTTGCTCTTGGGGAGATTCCGACTGGACACCAGAGGGAAATTTTTCACAGTGAGGACAGTCACCATTGGAATAATCTCCCCAGGGAAGTGGTTGACTCGGCCACATTGGGCACCTTCAAGAATTATCCGGACAGGGTGCTGGGCCACCTTGTCTAGACTGTGCTCTTCCTAGTAAGGTTGGACTAGATGATCCTGAGGTCCCTTCCAGCCTGGGATTCTGTGATTCTGTAAGAACACAGGCAGACTTTGGATAGCAAAGGGCCCTGTTTCTGTCACAGATTAGTGATGACATCCTCATAGCCATTAACAAGATGCTCATTGTTAAACTATTTCAATAGTTGGCCTGGTTTCTTTCTGGCAGTGTCTACAGTTTTTTGTTCTAACTGGATACATACTGAAAAGGGGCTGAAATCAGCCCTCTTCAGTCATGGTATCAGAGTACGTTGGGCCGTAACGAATTCTTCCCTTCAGACTTTCCAGGGCTCCCTCATCACAAAAGCGGTGCTGTAATTCCTTATTGTTAACATACGCCTTTCCTTATGCCAAATAATTTCTGAGCAGTTCCTGGGGAGTTTTCCTGTAGGCCTTGGAAGAGGAACACTTGGAAGAGGAACTGCAAGCAGGAGGTGGACGAACACTGTCTCATCTATTACACAGCTACTGGGCACAGCCTTTGGGTATAATGGAATTTCTCAAGCAAGTCTATTTGTATGATTTATGCCTCCAAGGTTCATTACTCTGGTTGATATAGATATACACTGAGGACATAGTGGTCTGGGAGGATCTTCTGCACTCCCAGACTTGTTTTATACGTCTATCCCTCATGTATTAAAGTGACAATGCCTGATTTTGATGAGGTGTCTTCTCCTTGTGCCAGGGTTCCTGCAAGCCAGTGGTGATCCAAGAATAAGATGCCCAATGCAACATAATGGGACGGGACCTCAAACTCAAACTTGCAGGTTCAAATGCAGATTGTGCATCTGGACAGAGGTTTAGCAAGTTCCTCAGGCAGATGTGACAGAATTAGCTTCAGTCACTGGGCCTATTAATGTGCTTAACATTAGGCACCTGCTTAGATACCTTGTTGAATCAGAAACAGAAGGAAAAGAAGTAATCAATACCTGTTAAATGACACATCACCTGCATACAGCACAAGTCCCATTGGTGTTATGGAATTGATGCATCATAAATGTAGTAGCCTAAGTATCACTCCAACAAGCAACACCAGATGGTAATAAAATAGACAAGGTCCCATTCAACTGAAGTATCTCAAGGTCCTTTTAAGAGAGGATATGAGAGCTGAACTCCAGTTTAACAACAGAAATAGCGTTTGAAGCAATTTTTTTTCCCCAGTAGATGACCAAAGTGTTGAGAGGGCTCTGATGGAAACGCAGAGGAAGGAAACAGAAAAAGAAAAGGACCTGTTAATCCATTCTGTTGGAACCAACCAAAGAAAACCAGAAAAGCTGAGATGAAAAAGAGAGATGAGAAACCAAGAGCTAAAATGCTGGACAACACAAGGACCCTGATCTAAGCCCCAGAATGGTCTAACCAGCAGAAGTAAATATGTATCATTAAACACTGACCATGAAAGTTGTCCAGATTTACATGTCTTCTGTACTAAGAAAGAGCAATAGCATTTACAAACCTTTGCGAAGCATGTACCTTGTAGGAAAGCCTTCAAATCCCACCTGTGCCCAAACAGCTGAATTGCAAGCCCAGAGCTCTAGCTGGTATGCGTAACATCCCATGGAGTTGGTGGACAGCACTGTTCTAGTGTGCATAGTGCAGGTAGGATGGATGCATAGTCCCATTTCAGTGAGAGACAAAGTGCCCGCACCCAGGAAGGGAGTCAGAGGATCCAAGGAAGTGAGTGTGCACTCACTAAGGAAAGCTTAAGAGCATCTAGACTGGGGACCCAAACACAGGAGCCTCAGGGCTGTTTGACAGAAGGAGCTCAAACAGGGTTGGACATAGAATCATAGTATCACAGAATTACTGAAGTTGGAAAAGACCTCTAGGATCACCAACTCCAACCATCAACCCAACACTACCATGCTTGCTAAACCATGACATCAGATGGTGCACACAAAACAAGTGCTTCCAATCAGTCTTCCCAGACATACCACTTCCATAAATGGTCCTTCCAGCCTTTGAGCTGTTTCTGTAGAGGATGGAAAGGGCCATAGAATCATAGAATCATAGAATAGTTCGGGTTGGAAGGGACCTTTAAAGGTCATCCAGTCCAACCCCCCTGCAGCGAGCAGGGACATCTTCAACTAGGTCAGGTTGCTCAGAGCCCAGTCCAGCCTGACCTTGAGTATTTCCAGGGATGGGGCATCGACCACCTCTCTGGGCAACCTCAACCTGTTTCAGTGTTTCACCACCCTCATTGTCAATATTCTGAGATATAAGTAACCTTTCATGTGAGTGCGCCTCTCTCCCCTCAGCTGACAGTTAATGGACACTGACACAGGAGCCACACTATGGCGCATACATCTTTCTGCAGCTCTGAGTCATCTAGGAAAACAAAGTTTGAGTGAAGCTGAAATTTCAGTTCCAGGATCAAATACATTCTTTCAGAGACAGAATGCAGCATCAAGAGATATTATTACCAGTAAAAACACACAAGAGCACTATCAAGAATTATTGACAGAAGAGGCAGGCAGAGGTGTAAATAGCACATAAGTATTTATTCAGACAGATAATTTACACAACTTATGCTTCTCCAATGCACATATATACCGGACCAATGCCTGCTCTCAGCAATGGTGATTTAAATTAGGAATGATTTAATTCAAGTGGGATCATATCAGATTTACATCTGTGTAACAATGTGCAGTTTGGCTCATCGTGAATAATAGCTGGGTGGTTCAGCAAGTTTTCAATTCCAGAAAGGAGAGCAGATCAGAAAAGTATCATCCTTTTTTCAAGCACTGCAAGGACCCATCCTGACAGCAATCCCAGTGCAAACTTCCATTAAAAAAAAAAACAAACAGCGATGCAGTGTTCTCATTGCAAGTACCTTCCACTCACCCTTCTCCAAATTACACTGACGCTTTACTATTCTCCTTCTGGACAAGTCATAAATGATCCCCAGAAGGAAGAACTTCTTGTGTTTCATCTCGCTCACCAAGACAAGTAGAAGTGTGAGAAAATTGGGAAAGATATCATAAATGCCAAAAGCAACTAAGCATCAAAGTTGACAAGGGACAGAGTAGTCTACTATATAATGAACAGACAGACCAGTAAGGGTCAGCTCACGCATAAGAACTTATATTTATGAGCACATATGGCAGATTTATAATGGCATATTGGAAATATGCAGCTTACTTCTGTTATAATAAAACCTCTCCCATTCCAACAGCTTCAGCAGGCTGTGGATCAGGATTCTTTATAAGCAAAGGGCACAGGAGTGCTGCATCCCAGTATAGGCTTCACAGAACAATATCCTCTGTTCTCAGAGAACTCTCTTAAAAATAAACTAGGAAATGATCCCTTAGCTGGGTAAGCTGAAGCATCCTGACTGCAACAACATCTGCTTCACAACATTTTTGTTTCAAACGTAATGTGGTCCTTCCAAAGCCTTAGCTGTATTCCTAGCATCTGCAGATTATCTGCTGGGAATACTGAATAAAGCCCAATTTGGATTTCACTGCAACAGTGTTGTGTAACAGTACAGAGACACATGTCAAAAGCAGCTTTTATGGAAGAGATTAACTGGTTTAATTCCTGCTCTCCCGGGATCTTATTTTTCTGTATATATGCCTATGTAGTGACAGAGAATTCAGCCTCATGGCACAAACTGGTCAACCAAGTTCCACTAACACAAAAACCATGCCCAGCTCAGCTGCTTGGACCCTCTGTCTGTGGGTGTCTCTGGCCCAGAACCACCGTGCAAATCGAAGGAACAGTTTCCTTACTGGCCGTTGCATGCTGACAGCTGACAGAGCAGTACATCATTGCAAGTAAATCTTCAGTCAGTCTCAGATTTCCATCAGTTTAAGACTGAAGACTTCCACTCTGGCATTCAAAGCTGTATACAGAGCCACAGCGCAAGAGCAAACACTGACAACATTGCCACAATACAGTTTTTTAGAGATAATACCCTGCATACGCTGGAAATATAGCTATTGTGCTATAGCTATAGCTCCCTCGAAGTAGGGGAACTATAGGAAGTGTTTAGGATGAATACATTACAGTCTTCTGCAAACATGCAATGAATTGAGTCTTGAGCACTGTTATTCCTACAGAAAACACCAGTCACATCTCAAAGTACAACTGGGCATAGGGCAGAGAGCCAGAATGAGCTGTCTGGGCTTGTGCTCCACAGCTTGAGCAGGACGGACCGGGTCGGGCATGAAGTGGTGTGCCCACATTTGGATGAAGCCTAAGCAAACAAAATAAATCTGCAAAGAGGTTGCTGTGCATGTAGATTTAGCATGTACAGAGCTAACTGGAGCTAACTGGAGCACCTCTGCCACATCTTAGTGCATCCTGAAAATGTACTACCACCCAGCTTAAGAGCTGCAGGATGTAAATTTAAGAGAAGATTGAGACAGGTTTGAAACATATGGGCCATGAAATAATATATTAATCATACAGCTAAGACATCCCCCTGCTTTCCATGGGGTATATGCAGGTCTCTGCATACAAAAACATTATTCTGAAAGAACACAGCCTAAATTTCCAGTACATCCATCAACTACTTTTATGGTCAGGAATTCCATGGCCTTAATTGCCTAATAATTGAACTTAATCATTCAACAAAAAAAAAAGAAGGAAAAAAAGGACGACATAATCAAGCCCAGTCTATTAGCATGAAAAATCTGATCAGAAGAGTTTGCAGAAACTCAGGCAAAATTATATTAATGATCAGCTGATTAATTCTGGTGGGTCTTCAAGTGTCTGCAAATGTTTCAGGTGATTGTAGTTGTATAAAACAGAACTGTGAAAGCCCAAATTCACAGGCAAGCCCTAGGCAACCCAAACATTGGCTTATTTTCTTTCTCAAGGACAAACCTCTCTAGCTCTTCATTGCCTTCTTTCATTTCTTGTTCACAGATCTACCAAACTAAAGGCAGTGACTTTACCAGGAGCAAGTGGCACTGGGCTCAGGGGAGGAAGAGGGTAACTGGAAGCATATTTGCCATTCCTACTTTCAGTAACACTGGAAAAAAGCATCACTACTGCTGTTTACTACCAAAGACACCAAATTCTCAGCAAACAAATGAACAAGAACAAGCTTGTGAACAAATCTAAGAGACAACCACACCTCCAGGGTACGTGCCATGGGTCCAGTGTAAGCCAGGAGGAATTTCATACAGATATAGAATTCTTGTTGAAACATGCTAAAATGGGATTATTCAGGTTGGAACTGAGACCTTCAAACACATGGTTAAATTCAGCCCTCTTAAATTCAGCCCTCAAGACCCTTTCAAACCCACTGATGTCAATAGAGTATATGGAAGTAAAATGCATATATTAGCAGTTTCAAAGGCTTTTTGGAAACAGAGGAAAACTCTAGCATAGTTATAATCTCTCTCTCTCTGAAATTAGATAAAGCAGCTGCCCAAATGACTATCAGCCAATTCAGAAAGTGTTCAGCTGTTCCTCCAAAGTAGGGACTATGGCCTCGGGTTGGACAGAAACAAGCTGGGGTCAAGCAGAGGATGTGCCAAACGTTTCTGTGCACTGTGGCTAATCAAACAGCGCACAAAACATTTACAGCTTAGTTTGGACCACAGGCTCCATAGCACGGACGTGAACACTAGGAAGGCAGAACCAGGAAAGAGGCAGCTCCCTGCTGCAGTTGTCTTCATGGAATTTGATATTCAGGTAGAAATCGCCTGTGTAGAGAAAGAGAAGTGCTCCAAAATACACAGAGTCTTTGGTTGGCTTCACCTGGAAAAGACAATGTGAAAATCAGTATAATGAAACTAGCAACAAAACCAAATAATTGCACTTTGCAGTTCAGTAGTTCCTTCAGATGATCTCAGAGTACTCTAGATTCACATCTCAGGGATGCCTTCACACAAAAAGGAGTGAAGATCTTGTCCCTTTTCTAGCAATAGTAAAATTGGAGCATTGAAAATTAAATCCTGTATTATTCTCTCATGCAGCAAAGCTGTGGCACAGCTTAAACCAGAACACAGATCCTCAGGAGTCACTGATTCCAGAACAGAGTTGGTTTAAGGCAGAGGTCACCCAAAATCTTTCCTTAGACTGCATTTATCCACATCTATATTAAAGGCCTAAATCATGTCTCTGCACTAATGTTAAACATGTGGTTAAACACCATTTAACAACTTAGCAATAACTAAATTCATCCCCGTTTATTGTTCAGGCACAATCTGACTGCAAATTCTAATCAGGATTCTTTAGCACTATCAATGAAATAATTAAGTTTAGCAAGAAACATCCCATGAAAAGTAGCCACCCTGATTTATCTTGCCCAAATTAAATACAGACTTCACACTGTTTCTACTTTTATACATCTCAAATGATTCATCACAAAACCATTTACGATCCAGATCTTTACAACAAATAATATATCTCAGTCCATCATTTCTTAAGTATTTTCTAACTTTAACAACCTCACGACTGATAATGTTTGAATTATTATCTGCTTCCACAAGATATTAAATCCAGTTTCAGGTGTCTAGAATTGGATTAAAGTTGCTGTAAATGCAAAAACACGGAATCGGCATAAAGCCATTCCACTGAATGGAATTTATTCAAAAAATTGTGAAGAGGCAACTCCTTCCCAGCAGAAAAGACCCAATGAAGGGCACCTATGCTCCTCAGTACTCATTTTCCCTCAGCCAAGAGCATCTTACCAGTTCCTTTCTGCTCTCCGGACCCTGAAACCATCAACTCAATATATACTCACAGGGTCATCCCTAGTTTCACGGGTAGGCCTGTGCCCATGTATTTTCTTTTTTTGCTTGAATACTCATTCGTAATGGGCCTTTCTTTGGCCATCTCCAAACACCTCAGTGTCCATCATGTTACAGAGTCCAGCGTTGATTCTAAATGACAGCATGACGTACCACCGGTCAGCCAAACCTAGACCCAAGCCCAACCACAACAGAAACTCTGGTGTTGGATCCAGAAGCATTGAGCCATCCAGCTGTGCTGGACGTGATTGGATTCAGGGGGAGAAAACCTTTGTGAGGGACATCACTAGGAACCGATGGGCCATTATCACCTGGAACAGTGAAGGGATGAGGCTAAGGCTCTGAGACAAGTTATCAGGATTCTTGCCCACTATAAAAAATGTGGTCATATGGTAAGCTGGGACATCAACAATGGGGTGTTAAGTGGGAAAGTGTCTACGCCCTTTGCTGAAGGGCATCTTGCCATTGCATAGGAAGAAAAGAACAAGGATGATGACTAGACCATGGTGGGGGAGAGGGAGGAGATGAACAACTAGAAGAAGTTTCCAGGGGTGCGGGGCACCTCAAGAATATGCCAGAGCTGAAAATTACCTGCCACCGCCTCCAGTGAGGAAGGTTCTCTGTAGCTCTCAGATGTGAGGGGAATGAGCTGCTTGTTTCCATTTTCTCCTATTCTAGGTTTTTTGGACCTTCATTGCTGGGTCCTTTAGCCAGCAGACATGCACCCTGTATAGTCCCCAGGGATGTCAGGCTTCTTCGCTGAACCTTCCTAAATTGCTGCTCCTGCACATGGGCCTGGCTGTTCACAAGCAGCAACACCCTCAGAGCTGGCAGAGCCCAGGCTCCCTTTGCCTTTGGAGCTGAGCACTTTTGCTGACCTACAGCAAACTTGTAACAGCATCGTATCATCCACATGAGTGATCAGAGCAGCCACAGCTGTTCTCCTGAACCCTGTTCTCGGCATCTCCCCTCCTTGCTGGGTGCAAGTTCTTGCCCCCTGGCATTGCGTCTGGACATGCAGAACAACATAAAGCCATCTCCCCTCTTGCTTCCTTCCCCTCCTTGTGGGGCTGCCTGCCTTATTTCCACCTCACTGCAACTGATGTGGCCTTGCATCCAGAGAAGGACAGAGGCAGGCATTAATGCCAGCAATGGGTGGAGGCAAACAGCAAATGAAGCCTCCTCAAGATCTGTACCTTTTTCAAGCTCCCAGTCCATTTTTCCTAATCTGGCAACACCATGAAGAAATACCTGTAACAGCATTGATCAGAACCCTTGACAATCAGGAAGGTGGCTTCAGGCATATCAGCATCAACACAGCCTTTTCACTCATCTGAAGTCCTGCCTACATGGTTGCTCGTTCCTCCTGCCTTTACAGCACAAGTCTCTACACCAGTCATCAGTTTCTTCATCATAAATGGGAAGAGCCAGCAAGGAAGGCAGTGGTATGTGTCCAGTTCTGCCTGTAGCCCATCCCCCTGCGCACAGTATGCACAGACCAGACAACAACAGTCATGGTTTGGGGACCATCCACATCTGCATGACCACTACTACAACCACTACTCTAATCAACACTTCTGGTTTGGGGAAGAAACAGGGAAGTACAAGTAGCTTGGAATCTTTGCACTGTTGAGATGTAAGTGGCTCTGCAGAAGTTACAAGAAGTTTCTTCCGAAATAGTAACTAACTTCAGAAGGGAAGGCTGCCTTTCTAGTGGGGCTGCCTACAAGCATTCTCAGAAGACCATAAGTACATCAGCAGCAGTCAGGTCGGTAGAAGGCCAGATCCAACCCAACTGGTATACTGGGCACAGGACTAATTTTGAGGTTAAACTACCTACATTTAAGTGTTTTTGACACAATAGGTATCCGAGCTCCTACTGCAGTAAGAAGACATCTAGTCAATGCAGCCAGTGGAGCAAACACATAGTGGTCTAGCTGGCCAGCCTATAGAGTCAGGATACAGTTGCTTAACAGAGGCACCTCGTGACATTAGGGAGGACCTAAGGCACTGAGACATCTGCACAGAGCTGGCAGGATTTATGGGATGATTTAGAGAAGGATTTCTGGCAGCAGGTGGAGGCCAGCTGGGATACCCATAGCATGTAAATGATGGCAGACACCTACTTTTAGGCAACTGATTCTTACTCCTGATGTCTATGTTAGCATAAGCCAGGTTCTACTGGCTGCAGACGCCATCTCCATTGACTAATGGGAGCTTAGCTGGCCAGCATCCATGTAAAACCTACTCATTCAGATGTCTCAGTCTGGAACTGAATCCACCCAAACATCTGTAAAGTGGATGTCCACATCTGAGCCAGCTGTTCAACACAAGGATTAATCTGCTCAAATTTAGAATGAAGTAAAATATCCATCAACCCTGATGACTAGTTCTCCACAGCCTGTGAAGGGAGCTTAGGGTGACTTGTTCATGTGTACACAAGTCAGACACTTCCCACCGTAGCTGACAGCACACACAATCCCACTGACTGCAAAGCACGATCCAGCTAACCTACAAGAAACATGAAGATCACATACTTGTGCCGCTTCTAGACCAAATTTGTATTGTCATTTGATCTAGCAGCACACAGGTGTGGAAGTGTCACCGCCTAGATATGTGCTTGTATGTTGTGCCAGTCTGGGATGCTGTTAAATACAGGCTTGCTGAGTTGAGTCAGAGTTGAAACAGATTTCACCAAAATTCCACCAAACCATGGAAACCAAAGATGGGAAACTTCTAGCCCAGAAAAAAAAAATGACTGAAGAATCAAGAAAAAACCGCCCACATTACTCCTCTGTTCCATTGAGGGAGAAGAAAAATTAAGTTTCTAGCTCCATTCTAATCTTTCCCTGATTCAGGCTACCATGTGGGACTGTGATTGCTTAGAACTAATTACTACTTATTTATACTGCTGTAGTACTTAGGGAGCTCAGCTGGAGATTAGGGCTAGTGCCAGTTACTGTTCGCTGCCCCAAAGAGTTTACAGTGTGAGTAAAATAGTGCCAAGAAAACTAATTTGTTCCAGATGGGCCACAGAGGACCTGCCAGAAGTGAGCAAATGTTCATCATAGCTTCTGAGCTGATTCAAAATGACCATCTACTAATGAATTTCTCTTCATCTCCCACTACCAACCACTTGAGCAAGTGCGTGATAACACACGCAGGAAAAAACCTGCTTGATTATAGTAATAGCAAAAGGAGGAACAACAAAGAGAGACGAATTGCTGGTAGTTACAGGAATCTCCATAGAAGATAAATTTTTTGTTTTTCATTCAGCAAGAAGCAACTCTGATCAACTAATTAGTAAAAAAAAATATTGGTAAGAACTAAGAATTTTTAATAGTATGGCTAAGGCTAAACTTCAGGTTGTGAAGTGAAATAAAAAAATAAATCAATGCAACATATTTTAAAGGGTGCGGGTCCACCATGTTATCTCATGTTTCAAAGCCCCGCACTGAATAAAATGTCTACTAAGTGATAACCGACGAAGTAACTTCTCCTGTTAAGTACAGCCATAGAAAGGTCAGGGTAACCAAATCAGAAGTTGTGCTTAAAAATAAAGATTTTGCTTAATTTAAAATGGATGGAAATATCTCAATAGCCTTTAAAATTTTTAGTAAAAGAATTTGCTTTTTGAAGTAGTATATCCCAGCAGACACTGTGTGACACAAACCCAGACTGCTGCACTGAGCTGAAGTAAGAGCACAGAAAGGTGAATAAGCGCTCATTACATTACTTCTAAGATAAATCATCTAACCCGGACTTCAAGCTGCAAGAAAGAGAAATACAAAATCGTATGACTTCTACCCTTTGAACAATTGATATTCATACTGTGAAGCAGCATGTGCATGCTGGAAATTCCTGTATATATCGCCTGTCTTCCAGATTGCAGCAGAAACTGATTTGAAACTTTTTAGTCTGCAAACAAAAACAATCGTGATTTGCTGAGCATTGGGCTTAGTTTGAAATGAACATTGAGGAAAGCAGAGGGGATTTGGGTTTTGGTTTTTTTCCCTCAAAGAAATCACGTTCAATTGAGCACCAATAATGTAGTTTCTGCATCAGCATGACAACAGACCAAGTTTTCAGGGTGTGAGAAGTATCTTCTCTTGCTGTAATACCTGATGCTCCC
The DNA here is from genome assembly GCF_949628215.1 of Phalacrocorax aristotelis. Taxonomy (NCBI): domain Eukaryota; kingdom Metazoa; phylum Chordata; class Aves; order Suliformes; family Phalacrocoracidae; genus Phalacrocorax; species Phalacrocorax aristotelis. Next base: position 163,061,231 of record NC_134277.1, read on the forward strand.
ACTTGTTCTTGGCCATACACTACAGATATGCCAAACCATATGCTAGTTGTCCATCCTTCCTCCCACCCAGCTCGGCAGTGTAATAAATCATGTCACCACCTCCTTGCCAGTGTCAGTGTAAAGTCAGCCCAATTAGCTTAAACTGCTGACGAACGTAGTTTTTGCTAAACTGGCCAGTTTTGCACAAAAACAAATGCTCACAGCACCTCTCCCGCTGGGTCTGGTGAGCAAAAGGGGAGCGTCTTCCCACAGAGGGGCAGAAACAAGCAGCTGGGAAATGGTAGCATCTCAAGCCACCTCCATTAAACAAGTAAAACAATCGTGAGCTCGTGCCCTCGGTTTATGAAAATAAGGGGCACATGTTTAATAGCTCTGACAGAGCAGCCCTGAGTTACACCAGCAGAGAATCTGTTCCAGTGCCTCAGCTTTCATTTATGAAAAAGAGAAACTCTGATTCTCTTTCATCTCACCCAACCATGAGCTGCTTCGGTTTCTTAACCAGTGTCTGTCTGAGTTGCTGCCAAACTCAGAGCATGAACACAATTCTGAATATGTTCGTTCTTCCCTTTTTCACCAAATGCACAAACCAGCACTTCCTTCTTGTCCCTGAAACAGGTGCGGCTTTCTGAAATCTTCTTTCCTTTACTGAACAAGTTATTACGGGGGATGAAAGGGCCTCTCACAGCATTAGATACACTGAAGAATTTTCTTCCATGATCAGGGCTCTATGCCTCAAAGAAATATGACTAAGCATTTTCTGTGGGAGCCTGCGTAGGACAAGTACCAATACTATATACCATGAAATGTAACCCTTCTTGTCTGAGAGTCGACATTTTCTTCATTTCACCTTTTTGGATGAACAGGAGGACAAAGAGCAGAAAACAACTCTATTTTTAACTTATTGGGGACTGTGTTTACAGAAGAAATGTCACAATACTGAACAACGGGGCAAAAGCGGGGACCGCAACCTATGAGAAGGCTGCCTGGGCAGGCACAAGAGATGTGACCTCCTGACTTTTTGCCCAGTAGGAGACTCAAACAGAAGGTAAGAATACATCACGCAGACATCTCCCTTTCCCCTCATTAGCCTGGAGGGTCAGGCCCTTCGGCAGCTGGGCTTCCAAACACCGCCACTCTGATTAAAAAATCCACACTGTCAGAAAGAGAGTCAAAGAAAGCCATTTCTTGATTATTTCTGTTGACATATTTAAATTATTCAGCTAAGAATATAGTTAGCCCCCATTAAAATTCAAGTTGATGGTATATTCCACACTCATTAGCTTTTTGAAATTTTTTTTCCCCGTGATGCGTAATTGAAAAATATGCATGGTGATGCTCCCTGTGGTTAGCCTTTAATTTCCTTCTTACTAAGGTTCACTTAAATATTCACTTTTGACAGGTACATTTTATTAGCTATCCGAAGAGCTGACCTAAGCAAAGGTCCTAAGCACTATCCCAAACACTCACCCTCTGCTTCATGCTTATTTTATAAGTTACCAAAAATACTACTTATTCCACTCTGCAGTACTGTCTGTATGTTCTTCGTTCCTGCTTTTTTGTTGTTGCTGTTTTTAGGGGAAGGATGTGGGAGAGAGTAGTTTTATCTGTATTTTCAGTGTCTTGCCTCAGAAGCAAAAAGCTCCTAGACTTGAATTTTTTCAGAAGAATTTGAGAGAAAAATCAAAATCTCAGTTGTTCTAAAAAGGGACTTTTTTTGGTCCCATTTTAAGCATGTTTTCTATTTTTCATTATGGTTTTATCAGAGTATGCTAAGCAACAAGGAAATGAACCAGCTCATCATATTGGTCATTAATGTTTAGCATATTCTTGCAGTCTGTTGCATTTCCTCAGGACCTGACTCAAACTGATTTGCTGAGTTCCTGGGCTCAGCCTAGGGAACATTTCTTATGGACTAGAGAGAAAAAGTTACTTAAAATCTATTACTGCAGGCTGCACTGGATGGCTTGAGGGCCTGGCAACATGGCATTAAACATTTCATCTGGGTTACCCATTCGCATTCAGTCAGATCTGGAGTGACTAAAAGTTACTGTCTCTTATAGTTTACTACTGGTTTAAATCATAGGAAATTACAGTCTTAAGCCATTTCAGAGAGATGATTCTATATCCCCAAACCTAGCAGCACCTCTAGCAATAGCTGCCATAATCACGGTGCTTTCCAAAAATTAATCTGCCTTAAAATGCACAATGGAATAATGAAGGCCTTTTCTGCAAACGCATGTCATCCAGAATCATGATCCATTTGCCAGAAAGACTTACTGAGTCGATGTAGAAGGTGTTGGATCCCACAAAGGTGATCGCATCTTGCAGATCGTAGTTGTGCACCCCATTTTGGTAATCCTGGTAGGGCGTCACGGTAAGCGCGAAGGGCCCCACGCTGTGTTTGCTCCAGTTGGTCAGCTTCACCTCCAGCGGGATGGGGTCCCCCACTTTGCAGTCCACCACGATATCGCAGTCGCAAAGCTTGCCGTCAACAAGGATATCTGCAAATCAAGAAAACAATTCCACATTACGTTGGACTCCTGTTTTAGAAACTGTATTAATCTTGATACAAAACTCAACAAGAAAAAGTAACCTAGATGAAACCAAGAGTGCGTGACGGTTAACCTTAGGAAAGAAAACCCAATGGTGCAGTGTTGCAGGGAAACTAGTTGCAACAACCAGTTTATGAAGGTCTGGTATCTGTCCACAGCTCTTGAAAAAGCTATGAAAAACCCAGTTATGTTCTATACACGGGCACTCAAAGATACGTTTTTAACCTCACCCCTTGCAGGCCAAAGCCACAAACAACTTCTCATGCTTCTCCTGCAAATCAGCAGCAATAAGTGAAAGGAAATACAAACTGGAATCATCAATGCAAATGTAGATCCATAGGTAGGTAGATCCAGAGCTAGATGCCCATGTTCTCATCTTACAGCCAGAATAAATCCTCCTGCATGGATCTGACCTTTTGGAGCAGGACAGACACTGCCAGAATTTGCAATGTAACACATATATTAAAGTCCCGATTATAAGGAAAAAAGGGATTTTAAAATTATACAGTAGTACTACGAGCTTGTTCACTCTCTGCGCTTTAATTCATTCTGGGGTTTCTATTTTTAACCTTCTACTTTTCTTTCCCTTACTGGGGTAGCAGAAAATATAAAGCCTCTAAATTGGTTACTGCTGGGACAATGACAGACAGAGTAATGTGTCCACTAACCTTGCCCATTTGCTTATACAGAACCAAAATGTTTCATTACCAACACACTATGAAATTGCAAGTCCAATTCCCTGCTCTGAAAGGGTTCCCAGTTGTGCAGTATTACTGTGTTTTTCAGATGAGGGTTATCTCCGATGCACTATTAATACAGGAACATTTCTATTTCACTACGGGTTCACGTTCAGAGATAAGAGAAAGCCCTGGGCACATATAAGAAAGCATCTCTGTGTGAATACCTATCCCCACAATCTCATACACCCATGAGGCATTTCGATCACTCCAGCTCCTCCTCAGTTGCTTGCCTTATGACATACAGCATATAATTCCTCTGCCAACAGCATCAGATTTACATTAGTAATATCCCCTCTTCAAGAAAAGACACTTTTTATGCTTCAGGAGAAGATAAAAAACATTTTAATGAAAGCGATTTTCTTTTTTACTTATTTTTGTTTTGTTGCCTTAGATGAACAACTACAAAACGATGCGTGTTCTAGTGACGCCCTTTAGCCTGGCAAACTGAGCAAGCCTTATCGCAGCAACTGGGTAAGAAGAAAAAAAAACAAAGCTAGTGCCAAAGAAGAAACAAGTTCAGAAAGGGACATTCATTCCAGAGGTCAGGTCAGCAAACTCAACTACCCAGATGAACACTCCTCCTTGACCAAAGCTGCCCAAATGCAGCAGCAACTCCCAGACGCAAGAGCCTTGGCAGAGTGAGCACAAGGAAACCCTGCAGTGCTCAAGCTGCAGCTATCCAAAACCCGTGCCGGTGTCCCAGTTGGAACAGCCCCTGAGTAAGATCTTTCCCTTCCAAAGGAGATGCCCAGTTTTTGGCAACTCAAGTAATGGTTAGGCCACACCTGGAGTACTGTGTCCAGTTCTGGGCTCCTCAGTACAAGAGACATGGACATACTGGTGTCAGTCCAGTGAAGGGCCATGATGAGGATTAAGGGCCTGGAGCATCTCTCCTATGAGGAAAGGCTGAGAGAGATGGTGGGACTGTTCAGCCTGGAGAAAAGAAGGCTCAGAGGGGTCTTACCAATGTCTACAAATACCTGAAGGGAGGGGCAAAGAGGATGGAGCAAGGTTATTTCAGTGGCGCCCAGAGACAGGACTAGAAGCAATGGGCCCGAATTGAAACACAGGAGGGTCCCTCTGTACATCAGGAAACACTTTTTTTACTGTGAGGGTGACCAAGCACAGGCACAGGTTGCCCAGGGAGGTTGTGGAATCTCCATCCTTGGTGATGTTCAAACGCCGTCTGGACACAGTCCTGGACAACTGGCTCGAGGTGGCCCTGATAGAGCAAGGAGTTTGACCAGACGACCTCCAGAGGTCCCTGCCAACCTCTACCATTCTTTGATTCTGTGAAAGGAAGTTATAATCACCACTGCGTTTTAGGAAAGGGCTAGAAAAACTGTTTGGCATTGGATTTCTTTTGCAACAGCACACTCTAACGTCATGGGCTCTCCTGCCCAACAGATTCAAATTGCTTCTTGTAGGATTGCCCTAAGATCATGGAGGTGAAGTAATGGTTATAATGGCGGCCCATTATCTGGGATTAATTGACTTTAATTTTTCAAAACACAAAAGTGTGTGTGTGTGCGCACATAATCTTTGTGTTTCCCAGCCTCCTGTCACCGAAGTGAAGTCCAGTTGCTTCCTTCAAAAGAAATGCATTTATAATTCATGGCTCTATGTCAGTTTATGTTTTCAAGCTTCTCCTGCAAGGTAAGCGCTTTCATTTAAAAAAATTTTTAAAAATCTTTTTTTTCTGGTTCCTCCAGCCAGTGGGTCTGAGAGCTGCAGGAACAGTTAGCTCCCCAGACCAGCATGAACCTTCAGAAATACTCAGTAAGTTAAGTGGATGAATCTTTATTTTCAAGCTGCTCATCAACTTGCCTTTACCTTTAAAATTCAATGCTCTGCTGCAGGAATTGTAAATGAACCCTTTGCCCTCTGCCTCCACCTTTGTATCTAATAATAGCTCAGAGCGCTGCTTCCCAATATCTTCATGTGAAAACAGAAAATCCAAACAAAAGGGAAGCAATTAATTCTGGCTCAACCAGATTAATTTTCTTTTGTATTCCTAAAAAAATCAATTCATTTAAGATTGATTTAAGACCATGTGTGTGCGCACGTGCTTGTGTACATATTGAGAGATAATTTCCTTCCCTCCCAGCACACCCTTCCCTCTCGCAGTACTGAAGCCAAGGATCTCAATGAGATGTCAGATGAGAAAACAGACATAGCTGGCGTGCAAAATACTATGGAAAGGAGTGTTTAAAAACAGTCCCCTTTCATCAGAGAGAACAGCTTGGTTTGACAGGCAGTTTTACTCCCTTCCTGACACAGAAAACATCTCATGGACCATACGGATTTGCTTTAATATTTTCATCCATGAACAGAGGAAAAGCCATGTGTACAGGGTCCCATTTCTGCAGATTCAGCTCACTCACACAGATGGCATAAAAAAGCTGAGACTGCTCACACCACTGCTGTGAGAGTGAATCATTATTGGCTTCAGTATACAGTAGCTCTGAATCAGAAGACACAGACGCTAGCACAGAAGACAGTAGTGGCCGTATCTCCATCTTCCAAAGATTCAGATACAAGAGAAAAAAGTATTTCAGAAAATTAGAAGGAACACGTTTAATTCAAACAGCATATATAAATTACATTTAAAAAGTGGAAGTGTAATCTCTGGCTGTCAGGGCAAAAAAAACCACAGAGACCTAGCAATCTCCTTCTAATTAAAAATTAAATCCTTTTTAAAGTACTTTAATAAGCCAACAGAATGCTGCTTTTTATTTTATTACCCCACCATCCTTTCCTGCTCATTTACCTACACATGTCCACTATGTCGGCATCCTTGGGTGCCAACAGTACCCTGCAATGCTTGATAGCCATGAAAAAAAGAAAGACACAGTCTCTGCCACGCACCCATGAACAGGCACGGGACCACTCTGAGGAAGTGCGGGATATTTCATTTCAAGGACCTTCTCTAAATGATTATTGTACCAAGGGAGAAAATGTCCAATACGTTTTGGAAGGCAGAGGATGAGGATGATACAAGCCACTAAGAATCATAGAATTATAGAATCATTTAGGTCAGAAAAGACCTTTAAGATCATCGAAAGAAGGGGTCAGAAGGGTAATTGGAAAGCCTTGCTTTTTCACTGATGGCCTTGGCCAAGCCTGTTAAGATCTCGATGAATTCACCTTTTACTTGGAAAAACTGGCCAAGTATTTCCAAGTAAATCCATGGCCAGTGGATATATGATGTTTACTGACACCACAATGGCTGGGAGACCATTATATGAAAATTATACATCAGATTTCATATAGTGTCTGCCTTGCAGGATCTCAAAACTCAAGAAAGGGGCATGAATGTTTCTAATGGGAAGACAACCACTATTCCACAAGAAAAACATCATTTATCATCACCTGCCAGGTGCACTTCTGTCTACATCACCCAAAGGAGCAGCTTGGAAACAAATACCAAACATTATTAACATTTTTTTGTTATTTACTCTGCCCGTGTTAACGCACAGTAAGTTCTTTTTGCTACTTTGTCAAGTTTCTGTGTGAGCACTCGCAACCCATTGGCCCACCTGTACGTCAGGAGTCCTGAGTCACGGCTAATTGCATCTCTGCACCCAACTCCCTGTTGGGGAGTCAAAGTTTAATTTTGGAAAGCCGCATACAAAGACATGTTTAATCTCAGTGGAAACACACACTCCAGCAATGTTTACTTTCCTCACTCAAGTTTGGGTTGATTTTAAAAAACAGGCTGCAGAGGAAGGCAGGGTGTTTGTGCTTTACAGTAGGGGGCAGAGAAATTTCCATCGGATATTTGTTTTTAAATTTGATAGTGAATCCTGAACTGAAGCAGATGCATTGGTCTCTGCCATTTGCTGCAGCAGGGAACCTGTCTCAAGACTTCGAGCAAACACCTCACAGAGCCATGGCTTTGCACAAACAAGTAGGTCAACAAAACTCAAGGCAAGAGATGCCCAAATGAGTAAACACATCTCACATAAGAGGTAGAAGAGATCTTCAAGCCCAGCAAAGCACACCTCACTCACTGTACTGTAATAGTTAGGGGAATTTTAGTCAATCAATGATTTTTTATGCTGTTAGAACTGTTTCAAAGTATTAGTTTTACCCATCTTGGTCTGTGAACTGGGGAGCAGTGGTCTGAGAAGGGGAGAGGAGCAGCAACAATGCTGTCGTCTCTGGATAATGCCCATCAGGTACTTCGATGGAAGAAAGCCAAAGACCAAAAGCCCAAGCCAGAGCTGCTGCAGTGAAAGTCTCACAAAATGATTCAGTTTCGCTGTCTTTACAAAATCTAAAGTGCTGATTAAAATGTCTGCCCTGGCCAGCTTTACTTCTAATTGCCCTAAAAGAGCAAGGAAAGGGCCAGCCATGCTGTCTGGAACAACTCTTTTCCCCCCCCCCCCCCCCCCCGTCCTTTTCTGCAAGAATGTTTGTTCAGGATTTTGCAAGGAACTTAACCATGCAAAGAGAATTATTATTTTTTTTAATCATTCATTTAGAAATAGGTTGAACAATTCAGTCTGTTTCTCATCTTACATATTGTGCAGATGGAAGAAAGATCAGAATGGAGATAAAAACCTGTACTACAGACAAACTCTGTGTACAGAGCAAGCTGATCCTGCCTGTCTCCAAACAAGCAAGTTCCCCGGCCCTCCTCTCATGTTGCAACAGTCAGCAACAGCTTTAGCAGCCTGTTATTTGGGGGTCAGTCATGATAAAAGCGACTAAAAGCGACCAGTGGTGAGGTAACACGTGGCGTTCTGTTGAGACAACAGGCTCCTGGAATTTTCTTATGTATCTCCTCCAATATATGAACCTAAACACTGATTCCGTCCCCCTCTTCCCACTTGTTCTCCCTCATGCAGACCAGTTCCCTTTCGTTTTCTAAACCATTCATGCAAATTATTTACACATAGAGACACAGCACTGGTTACATTTGTTTGTCCATTATGAGGTCCTGCAGTATTCTCAGAGCTGAATACATCCATACAAAAGATATTTCTATGAATATAAAAACTGTGTTCCCTGTCACTCTTATGATGAAAATGCTGAATGGTTATTTAATAACATGAGAGCTTCATAGCTATTTGCATAAAACCTTCTCTACGTTGTTTGCATCTGCTCCTCACACCAAACCTGAGCATCTTAACTCAGAATAACATCATCGTGTTCATTCATTGGTATACTGACACAATACTGAGCCAAATCCATCCCCTGCATAATTTCATTGCAGTCACTAGTGACAGAGCACAGAGGTATACAGATGTTTGTATTGTAACAGGTTCAAACTACATGAATATCTCACCTTGTCAACGACTGCTAGCCCTGTCCTGGAAAGTGCCCTTATACTCAGAGCCTGCTGATCCAAACCCCCTATGGACCTGAAGAGTTCAGCTCCGCTTTGGGTCAAGGCCCTTGGACAGGGATGAATAAAAAATACAGGAAAAGATATGAACAAACTATTGCACCTTCCTGCAAGTACCAGCAACCCAGAGACCTTCAGCTAACACAGGGGCACGGACCTGAAAACAGGAAAGTTGGCAGAGGATGGGATGGCTGAACATGAATATAGGCTAGCGAAAGAGGCAATTGCTTTCACAAGACCTCTGAGCTGCCTGGTTCCTGGCAGACTTCCCATTCCCAACATTTCACAATTGAATTAAGGACACTTTATTCGCTCCAAAAGCGATTAAAAAGAAAAACACATTTAAAATATAGTTCTAGCAACAATAAGCAATTAGTCTTTGATAATTGTCTGTGTCTTCCTATTTAATCACTCTTTTGCAGTGGCCAGTATGCTGATGACAGATCCCGACTGGTCCCATTATTGTTCTTGCCAAATTGTTTTGAGTTTGTGTCTGTTCTTAACCCTGTGATGACAACGGACCGAGGACACTGCAGCATCCCCAGAGGACTTGCTTGCAAAAGGATTTTGCAACCTTGTTCATTCAGATTGGGTAAGCTTTCTTCCTCCAAATCGGTATAATGTTTATGTCCAATTTTAATCTCCAAATCTATCCTTGGCAGACACATGATCAGCATTCAATTTCAGTGCTATTTGATCTCGACTGTAAACATTTAGATGTAGTACAATCTTCTTCAATTAACTCTAAATACCAGGGTCACGCTAGCTGAAAAGAGAAGCATGAACGTGTCCAGTGCTCCGGGGTTTGGCTGCCTCCAACTTTTACTTGGGATCTTAAAAACAACAAACAATAGACATTTCTCCTGCCCTGTGAAATTTCTGGCACACGGACGGCACTTGCTTGTCTCATTTCTCCTCTGGCAGCCAAGAGAACCTGGCATTTGGTGATCTGCCCAATTTGCTACCAAAGTGAAGATCACTTCAGAGTTTGTACTGCTTGTGGCCAGTCCTAGTATAAATGCTCAAAGGCAGACCCCTAAAACTTCAAAATTCTCAAAGCTCTGTGTTCTCCAGTGAGCCTGAGCTCCTTTTGCCTTAGTTTAAAATATTCCATGACGTAACTCCAGCTTGCTTAAAAAGTCTCATTTCTGAATGTGGGCCAACCCCTTTTTATCTATTCATCACAAGGAGGTTTGCAAAAGACTTCTTTTGATTATCTGCTACACAGCCAGAAGGTCAGGCTGGCATGCAGTGTATGCCTGTGTTTTGAAATTCCACAATCCCAGGATTTGCATGTTATTTTAGGTTATTGAAAACTTTATTTCTATAGCTTGTCTGTGGCAGGAGTACTTTCAGAGCCTTCTCACCCTGCCTTGTAAAAAAAAAAAATGGAAAAAAAGGAAGAAAAAAAAGCCCTATGTTACATTTAAACAAAACTAATCCATACTAGGATATATCATATAATGCTATTTTTTGTATACTGGCAGCTTTGTGCAAAACCACTGCAGGTCATGGAAAACATGGTTTAACCTACAGCTTACTAAAAGCAAATCACCTTATTCCTCACCGGTTTCAAATGAGACTTAAAATTTTCTCCTTCTTTCTGCCATTGCCATGTGCAATGATGGATGCGAGACAAACCTCTCCCCCTGCAGAAGAGGCTTTTAAAGGTCTCATGTAACCTTTGTGAGAGTTTCTGACTTGGGCCTGAAAAGTTCATGGTAAAAAGAGTCTGTGGCCCTTGTGTGCGGGGGTTGGGAGTCTGTCTAATCTCGAAGCTGGTTTAGTCTAGACACTACATAGACCGGAGATCTCCAGGGAGCGTTACCTGCTCTAGGAAGCAGTGATAAAGGTCGTGATTGTGGCACATTTCCTATGGACATAGTAGTGAGCTACCACATGGCCACAAAAGAAGCAATGCTTACTTAACAGCAGAGACAAAAAACTAGGCTCCTGTACTCAATTCTGTGCATGCAAAGTCAAACACGTGATTTCACTGCATGATCTACTTACCTGAACTCTCACTGCATATGGCAATATGGAAGTGGAAACTTTTCTGCTGTTTCGAGTGGGAACAGTTATTTTCTGCATTATCTATTCAACAGGCACAGAGTGATGCTGCGGACTCTTACATAGATAAGGGATCATACCTCACAGGTAGCTATTTTATAAACTGCTGCTTAAACTATTCCTATGTGTAGCGTAATTGTCATATTTGAGGAGTATTTGGGGCTCAGGTAGGATAAAATATACTATGCACCATCTGAAGCAGAAGGAACCCAAATGCAGATGAGACGAGAGATGAGACAGCAGGTATCTCCATGCCCAGATGTACAGACACATAAAGACAAGGTGCTTGAAGAAAGCAAAAAAAAAAGTGTTACTGATTATTTAATGAAAAATGATAGGTCTATGACCCATTTTCCATGCTTGTCTTCAAAAAGAACTATGAAATATTACATGAGATGTCCAGGCCATAAGAATTTTTCTATCTTTGTAGAGCAGCCAAAGCCTGGTACAAGATAATATATAACCCCCTATGAACAGGCAGGTAGATGATTTACCACATTTCGGTAACTGTGTAAACATGAGCACTAGGACACTGAGCCCCACGGGCCTCCTTTAGCCCAACCATGATTGAAGTGCAATGACCTGAGCTAAATGAGAGATATTAAACAACGCCAGGTACAAACACTGTATCACAGCACTTTATGTACAGGAAAGATGTGACGTGTGGTTACTGGACTATATGTGGCTGATGTCGACAGGCCAGAGTTGCTCAAAAGCAGAGGTGCACATTAAAAGGAATATTCTTAATGAAATGTCTTTCAATTTCAGTCACAGCATATTTCAGCCTAATGACTCTAAGTTCTTTTAATTACCAGTGAATTGAGTTAAACTTTTACTACTTCCCCTACGTATGGTTAGTTCATTCTGGCGCTTTTGCATTAAGACATGAGACAGTGCTCCAGGTGGAGGTGCGTTGGAAACTATCAAGTCCTACTATGGTGCTGTGACTTAACTCTGATTGCATCCTTGTACATCATGACCTGTCTCAAAATCCAATTTGAATCCACATGCCATGAACTGCACTAATAGATATATGTAGATGGAAGTTTTCAGTCATCCTCGGTGACATAAATCCGTATTATTCCTTGTTAGATAGGATGTGAACACAAATAAGAATCAAACTTACTGAAAACAAGAAATCTTTAAGCATAGAGTCATCAACCCAAACAACCTTAGGCCTCTCTCTTTGAGATCTTTCTGTTAATAATTCACTACTTGCTAAACTGACCATGCTCAAAACTGAGCTCCTAAATTGTTCATGAAATCCTTTCCTCTCTATACCTGTTTTCATTTCAGAAATCAAATCAGACTCCCCTGCCAATTGTGGCTTTCTCTTTGACTCGATCGCCTCTCGACTCACACCTCCTGTCTGTGATTAAATCCTGATGCCACTTTCTGTAAAACTTCTCTGAATGTGACCTTTTCCCTCTGCCTACATTGCCAAACCCTTGTCTAAGATCTAATTGGATTATGAGCCTTAACAATTAAAATCTCTTCATCTCTACTTTTGACACCTCCAAACTAGTGCCCTTCTACTCGCTTCAAAGATCGTCCTGTAGGTCTATAACATGGCACCTTGCACAGACATCATTCCCGGCTTGCCTACTTCCTAGCTGTAGCAGTAAAGCTCAGCCTAGGCTACATCCCCACATACTTTTTCCGTGCTAGCTGAAAGCTGGTGCTGAGGTCACGCAGTAATACTCGCAGGTATCTGCTATCTGATTGCTGCAGAGGTGGCAAGTTGTGCTCATCGCTACCTATGGGCTACAACTTGTGTGCAGTGCTCCTTCTCTCCTACACACTGTTACACCGTTTTCCCTATTCCTCTTCCCTGCTAACTTTTTTTTTTCATATAACTTATACACTTCTACAGCATATATATATAAAATACATACATACACACACACACACACATATGTGTATATATAATACTAGACTATAAGCTATTAGGGACATCAATATTCACAGCCCTAAGAGTTTAGCAGAACAATTTGTATGGCACCTAGAACTATGCAGACTTATTTTCCTGGGATGCCCAGCCAGTACTGCTAGAGAATTAGAAACAATAAAAGAAATAACCTTAAATAAATTAAAAATATCTGTATCTGTATATCTCAAATCTCAAGGCTATCCGGTGAGGCAAGGCAGTGAGCACTGTACCAGTTTTCCAAATGTGGATGCTGAGACATTTTAGGAAGGAGTTAGCCTGTCCTGTGAAGAGCAGTCAGGAGTTTTCACTGAGCAGAAATGAATGCAAAAGCTACTCAACAGAATTGAGAGGGGAAGGCGACTTCCAGAAGATAGAGGAAAACCATCTTAATTGTAAGCTTTCAAAATCCCTATGCTGGCTCATTGGGGTACCAGCTCCTTACAGGAGTAAGTCTTACACTAAACTGAACGTAAAACCTGAGGATATACAGGACATGCCAGAAGGGAGGGAGAGGATAAAAGGAAACCAAACCATAAAGAAAAGTAAATTGAAATAAAAATAATGCTATTTAAAGGAGAATTCTTTGATAAAAGAGTTAAAGTAAGAGCCTAGAAACCCTTTCTTCCCCATCACTGCATTTTGAAGCAAGGGAGACCTCAGATATCAGCACAGTGGAGTGCAGAGAGGATGAAAAATTTGTGTTTAAGTAAAACTACAAATTAAATATCGGGGTGGGGGGAGAAGAAAAGAAACACTGTGTTTAGCTAGGGAGAGTAAAAAATTAAACCCTCTCTGTACCCGATGCTGCGAGCCATGCCTTGAGCTTCACCTGTCAAGTGCTGCAAAGCATTCCTGCAAACCCCTCTCCTTTTAATTGCCCTTCAGGTGGCAAAACCGTTCCTCCCTTAAACCCTGCAACTGGGCTCCAGCCCGCCGAGCTGCTGGAAAAATGAGCAATGAGCAGGTGTCAGATTCTGTCCTTTTATCTTCAGCTTTTAAAAGACAGATACAATTATTGGAAAAACAGTGTAGTGTGGTGGCTGATTAGGTCTCTTTTCTAAGAATTATTTGCACAAGACTCTGTGTGCAGACCGGCCAGAGCTATCAGCCCATCTACAGAAACAGTATTGTGTCTGCTCTACCTTCTAGAGACCCATAGACGCATAAGCAGAGAAGATAAATTATTAACTCTTCACCCTCCACGGCAGGCAAAGCCACACTGCATCGTCTGACGAGCTCTCACTGGTGCAATCTTTCCATGGTTTATGTATTTCAACATTACAGGTGTATGTTTGACACACAACAGGGGAATGGCTAAGAAATTAAGAGAGGCTGTAGAACATAGCAAGTTGACAAAACTGAAGCTAAAAGTCTTCAAAGGTCAACATATGGAAAGACTGTATGGCTTCCTTAGCCGTACCTCTGAGCTCATGTGTAATTTTGTGGATTTACACAAAGTGATACTAACTGTACCTTGTTTCCTCCTACAAAATACGAACTAAAAATCCTCCCAAACCCCATGACCTCTGTACCTGCAGGGACCAGATTTTTAACTTTATGAAAATCCATGGATTTGCATTACCTAGGGATCTGGGAAAAGGTATTTCATGGAGTTTTTATTTGGTGGTGCAGGAAAATAGAATTGGGTTGGGTTTTCTTTAAATAAAAAAAGAGAGGAAAGGAGAAAAATGACTTTTGCTGTTTTGAACTGATCCACGAAAACGAAGCTGTGCATTTCGTATAAAAAGGCAACTTTCCTTGCAGTCTTAACACAAAGACTGAGGGTGCATGTCAAGGGGCCCTGGTTGCCAACCCAGTCCCAGAAGCAGTTCTGCCGAAGCAAGAGGGAGGGCAGCATTAAATAACGTCTCCTGATGCCATCCACATCGTTACCACTGTTTGGATGAGTATCCAAACGATGGGTATGGGATATGCCCCTTAGTGCTAACTTACCGTCCTTACATCCAAACCCAGAGAGGTTTTGTATCTATCCTCATTATGTAAAACAGGAGAGGAGAGAGGATCCTTTTGTCCTGATCTTTTCTAAACTTCTAAAGAAGCGAAAGTTTCCAGTGCAAGGGAAATTTTTTTTCCTGAAATTTTCAGGTCTCTAGCAAGAGTTTGGGCTATGATTTTCCAGAAATATTTTTAAAGTAACAGAGTGAAGAAAAGCTTAGGAGCTGGTTGGAAAGGATATAAAGCAAACAGTGACACATAATGGAAACTGTTCCCAGGAGCATTTGCGATTTCAGCAAGCACGGGGCACTGGGAGTTAACCATTCTGTTATGTGGTTTGTCTTTTCCAGCATTAATTTGTGAAAAAGTCTATCTTTTATGCACTTGCAATCCAAACAAAAGAACAAATTACAAGAACTAAGCACACAAACCATGCTGGGCAATAGAGCATCACAGCCAAACACTGCCAGTAATCTATATTCACATTGTACTACATGAACTGACCCAGAATTAACTATGGCTGCCCTCTCCTGGAAAACTCTCTAAAACAAACGAAGTTCTCCCTCATCCATTTCCATTAATGGCATTAGCATGCTTAGTGGCAAGACCACAGGAGAACATGACAACTGGATAAACAGCTATGAGGAAGAAGTAACAAGCAACAATAGAATTGAACTACATTTCCATAAAGGTCCAGAACAGGTATTATAGCCCCCCTTGTGAAGCAGGGTGTACAGCTGAGCTCACTCAGAGAATACAAACTACGTGATGTGGTTCCTAGGTTAAAGTTTCAGAATGGATGTCAAACGTCAGGATGGGAGTAAGAAGAAAACAACTTGCAGTCACTTCCTAGAAGATCTTCACGTTCAGGCACCTGACCATGAGGTTGCTTAAAGAAACCTCAGCTGGGAGTCTTAGTTCCCTTGAGGTTCACTGGTGGAGCACTTGCGACATGAGCCCATGTGCTCCAACAGGGAGCTGGTCAGCTGGGCCACCAGCTCAGTGCTGGCACCAGGCTCAGCAGACCGCAATGCGAGCGCCTGCCGGTATGTGCTCGTGCACATCCTGAGCGCTCTTACTTCGCTCTTCAAATAAAGATGGTATTCCCAGATGATCTGAGAACAAACGAGGCTGGGGCAAGGAAGAGAGAGCCACTTGCGCTACGTGCGTGGGGAGAAGCAGAGGACATCTAGCCCGACCTGGCAAAGGTGAATCAAAGAAGAGATGCTTTCAAGGGAGGGAAAAGGTGCATCCAGTCTTCACAGATGTTCGTATGAGTCAACAAAACGTCCTGACCCATACTGTCAGACATTATTACTGGAATACAATATCAGTGCAGGTGGCTTCAGCCTCCTGTCCATAGCCATATAATCACCTGTTACTGTAAAATTCATGGGCCTTTTCTCTGAAGAGATTTCATGCTTCCACCCACTCAATAAGAACCTCTTAAAATCCTTTCTTGAGAAATGACAGACATCATAAGATGGTAATTTGGGAAGATCACTGGCCAAATCCCAGTTATTACTTCTTCCATAAAGGTATCACTGAGGTTCCTGAGCCGTATCTAGTGATTAAAGCACATAGTTACATGCTAATACGATAAAAGCAGGATGAGTTTTCGTGAGATTTAGATACCAAATTGGTCAGTAGAGTATCCCTGATCAAAACAAATGAAACAAAAATCAGAGGTGAAAAATCACTCACCTTCACAAGAGGTTTGACTTCGAAAGGGTTCTAAAAATAGCATCAGTCTTAAATGGCTATCAGAGTAGGATAATCTGTTAAAGTGAAGCATCTCATTCAAAACTATAAAAAGCATTTAAAATCTATAAAGTTAAGTCTGAGCATTTTAGAAACTCAGGAATAAATACCTACAGATGTAGAATGTTGCTATCTTTTCTTCCCTGTTTTCCTCTCCATTTCTGACCATTTCTTAATGTCCCTTGAATTTGCCTCTGCCAGCAACCACCGTGTACCAGGCACTGTATGAAAACAGGCAAAATCTCTGTCCTTAAATAATCACTTTGTCACATAACGACCAGTGAAACCTCCATGTATGCAGAGAGCCCTTTCAGATGCCACATTCATTTTGTCTCAGTGAAATGCAGCTGTAATAGAAAGCAGATGCGCCGCAAGGGGTTTGCCAGCTGTTGAAGTGATGTGCAGATGTTGAGCACACTGAACTCCAAACATTCGCCCTTTCAGCACAAAGGGAACTCACCCCCTGCCTGAAAAACACTGAGCCACGACCTTTGTTACCATAAAATGCAGTAAAGTTAACATTACTCTCAGGTTTCTTACATGAGTACAGAAGCAACAAACCCAGAAAACAAAACACTGAGAAATTATAGAAAAATTGTGAATCATTGTCTTTGACAGGAAAAATCAATTCCAGTTGTCTTTAATGACCTGAATCATACAAAACCCAACTGTAGCATCCATCCTTTTGTTTTCCCATTTTTATTTGTAGCTAGGCTCTGTTTTTACATTCCGGAGCATGGCAGCCTTGAGTAAAAAATGCTTTGTAAGAGCAAAGGTCCATTTCCTCTGACACTTTTCTTTGAGATCTAATTTAAACTAATATTACTATCTTCTCTCTAAAAAGTAGGATAAAAACCTAATAGAATTGTTAATTACTTGAAAATCAGGCAAGCTTGACCTACTCTTACTTAATTTAAGTATTTGCCTAAGAAAAGAAGCTAGTTATCTGCCACAGTGTGCCAACACTTGTTATTAACAACAACCTGAAGATCAGCTTCTTGAAGGGGGAAATGAGCTGGAATTGAATATTCTTTCACATCAAAGAACAACTACCAGTAAAGACCAACAGGAGATCTATTGGCACTTACAAGTTTTATTTATTTTTTAACATCTCGAAGTAATTCAGCAGAATGGACTGCTGTCTTTACCATCCCAAAGCACCTCATTAAACGAGTGAGTTAATCAAGTATAATCTGCTAATGAGAAAACATGATTAAAAAAGTTCAGAGAAGTGAGAATGTGGAAAAAATTTAATAGAGCAGTCAACCTTTTTCCAACCGAGGAACATGACTGTGGTTCATAAAATGTAAGCTGTAGTTTGGTTAACAGAATATAAGCTGTAGTCATGTCTTCTGTGAGTAAACAGTTATTAACCTGGTCAAAAATTCACAGTGACACTTTCTGATGGGGATTCACGGGGATAATTTCCAATAATTTTTTTTCCTGGCTCCATTTTGATGGTCTAGAAGGGAAGGGCCTTCCAGCTTTATGACACATAAGATAACTGCACTCAATATACATGACCTGTACACTTTCTGAATGGCTTTGGCATTTGGGCCTCCTGCGTTTATTTTAAATTTGGTATTAGGACCTTGCTGAACGCATGCTATGTATAATTACCCATGTACACATCTGCTAAGTTTATAGAGAAATAATGATCACTTACTCCAGATATCAGGTTTGTAGTTAAGATAGTTATTTGATTAACTATCATTTGCTGGTAGCTATCTACAAATGCAGCTAAATCATACACTTTTTACCATGTCAGCTTCCTTTGCCCGTCGACCCACCCATTTGAAAGTGACGTGGTTTAACCATTTGGAAGACATCATGGCAAAATCACTTTGGAAAATCCATCTTACATCAGCGCGAGGTTCATCTTCTTGCAGCCCACTGAAATATTTACACAAACCTTTGTTCTGTTATCTGATTCGCCTGTAAATAACACCGAGCAACAATTTACTTTACCTAGACTTACCATCCTAACAAAGCAGTCCTGAATACTTGAAGCCTGTATGAGAATATGCACTGTGTGGGACTGGGGACTGTAATCTTCTCTTGGACCATTTGCAAGCACGGCTCTTTATTGCTTGGCCATAGTGTGAATTGCCATCAAAGCCAGCAAGCACCACTTCCCAGCTGCCCACACACCGAGCCCTGGGTAGAATAAAAATATGACACAGACTGTATTGGAAGCCCTGGAAAACCACCTGCCATTTTTGGTGGCAGCTGAGCAATTCCTGCTGGGCAGTCACATGAATGGCCTTTCTGTTGAGATTTCCAAGGGAGAACAATAAAGCTGTTAATTAATAAAGTAGCTCAAGTTTGTCTGCAGGTTGTTTATACTACAGGCATTATGATTGTTGCTTTTCAAGTTACCGTACCGCCTTGCAGAAAGAGACCTGTAGCAAAGAACATAATAGTGAGTGTATGAGATTAGTCCCAATACTTCTGAAATGGTTATTCAAAAAGATTGCTCGAGTTAGAGGGAGACAAAAATTCCTAAATATTTGTTTACTTGTCTGGTTGGTTTCTTACATTTCTCTCTGTTATCTTCACTACACAATTGTCATAGGTCTGTTAAATTGGCAGCACCCAAACGGATGCCTCAGAAATGTTTCCCTACTTAAAGCTGATACCACATTTCTAGCGTACCATAAATCAGCGATCACTACACATTAGCTAGTTAATGGGCTCAAAGGAAAAGACTCAAAAGAGCTTAACCAAAGTGGCAAAATAGCCTGGTTTTATTTCCTGGACCATCATTCTGGTCATATTACACTTCCTTTGGATCCTGTCCCTGAACACCTATTCTCCACTGCAAGACAAGTCACAGTTGCTACTTCTGGTGGTCCTTAGAGCTGTGCCCCCATCTCCATCCCTGACCGTGGCCTTGTTCCTCCTCACACTCTGCCCTGCCACCGAGGTTGGTCTCAAATGCTCTTTCATCTCCAGCCTTCTCCTAAAATGCCAGTTACACTTGTGATGGCCTCTCCAAACAAGGTAGCAATGTGCCCTTACTTCCCACGGCACTTCCAGCACAACACTTTTGGGGACACTACTACAAGATAACGGCTTGGGAGGTGACCAGAAGAAATGACCACTAATTCTTTTACTGGCCATTGCATACACTTTCATAGTAGAGTTTTCCCAGACCTTCTCTCCCCAAGCTTGCAGATCAAGTATTTTGCTCACTTGTTGCACCTGCCTCAGCTTCGCTGGGGCAGCAGAGCTCTCTGCGGTATGCGCATGCAGTGCTGACAGTCACGCATGCTCAGATCCCACCACATCCACGTGCTGCTGCATTACACTTTCATCATCATAATCCAAGTTCCCAGAGAGAATCAAACTCAGCATTTCAAAAAGGCATGTCTCT
The DNA here is from genome assembly GCF_949628215.1 of Phalacrocorax aristotelis. Classification (NCBI taxonomy): domain Eukaryota; kingdom Metazoa; phylum Chordata; class Aves; order Suliformes; family Phalacrocoracidae; genus Phalacrocorax; species Phalacrocorax aristotelis. Next base: position 163,080,969 of record NC_134277.1, read on the forward strand.
CAAAATAACTACCAAAATTCACCTTTATCGTATTATTGTTGCCATCACAGTGACTCAAGGAAGAGATCTTTTGTTCTGCATTCTGCATTTTTTTTTTGTCTCTTAAATGATATTAGCAATTAAAACAACTAGTCTTACTAGTTCTTTGGGTAGCAAGGCAGAGAACAGTCATGGCACTTCTCTCCCCAGCAGGTAGAGATGGAGAAAAATCTAATCTCTGGTGGCTTCATTCTATTGGAAAAAGCTACAGATGTCTCTTGCAGTACAGCTTTCTCAGGTAATCCTCTATTCAAAAACAGCATCCTCTCTTCTCGATTAATTCTTTCCCCTCCTACTGAAGGAGCTGGACAAAGCAAAGGAGGAGAAATGGCCAAAATTTAGACTGAAAAGAGAGGCAATCTCCAACTGTAAGTGTATGAATGCTCCATGTACAGCAATTCTTCTAATTTATCCAGTCTAGCTGCAACTTCAAAATAATGAGACTTTCACCATATCCTCTAGGAAATACCTTCACCGTTCAATAGATCTTACTGTCGAGGCTCCTTAAGTCTCAGTCTAAATGTTCCCATCTTCATTTTATCCCATTACTCTTAGTTATAGCCTACATTCTAGCCGCGAAATAATTCCACTCCCACGTGGGGTTGGTATCCTTCTAATATATCCAGCCTCCACTACCCTCCGGCACAGGAAGACATTAGAAAAATCTACTAGAATAAATTAAAATTGTCAGAAAAACCAATGAATGTCAGAGAATTTAAAAATAAATACAATTAGGGCAGTTAAAAATGGAGAAGGCCTATTAGATTACTGAATGCATCCCTGAATACAGGATGTCTTAAATTAATCTGATATTAAATGTGATCTAAGCCAAAAGGTCAAGAAGAATCTTGCATATCTTCTTTAGAATTTCTTGGCCTTTATACAATATGTCTCAAAATGCTCATGCAGCAGCACCTGAAGGCGTGCTGGGTTTTATTTCTCAAAAATCGAGTTAGTTTCTTTTTTTCAAGAAAATTATGTGCTTCATCTTACAGCAAACTTATCCCCGATGTGAGGATCTTGGACAGGACTTAGCTAAAGTTACCTGTCAAGCCTGTGCTTTCTTCAAACTGAGCGCAAAGGGAAGTATTGCTGTGCCTGTCTGCAGTCAGGTAGAACTGCTGCCTCCAACCTCATCTGAGCTGCAGTTTCAGCAAACACACATGGGAATGCAGTACGGGAAGAATATTTGATTGTGTTTGTTTACCAACACTGTTGATGCCAAGCAGCTTTGCCTGGCAAAAAAAAAAAAAAAGAAAAAGATGAAATTTGATTTTTAATAATACCACCACTTTGATAGGAACCGTGTTACAAGAAATACCATTTCAGGATATCAGAAGACAGATGGTCTAAGTGAAACAGCAATACATCAAAATCTCAAATCTGTAAGCCTTGCAAAAGTTATTTCAAAGGGAACATAAACTTAAATACATATCCCAAAAGTCAGACCATGTAGCACGACTGCGATCACCAGCAGCCCCACTGCAGTTAGGTTTCCTTTTAGTTTTCTTGGTGGTTATACCTGAATTAGCTCAAGATACAAGTCATCTCATTTTTCCAACAGAAAACCCTCAAGCCACATTTAATCTCCAATGTATCTTCAGTCTGTTACAGTCTGTATTTACTTTTAAACATTTGTCTCAAGGACTGAAGAGTTGCTTTGAAAACGACAGACATCTCAGCCTCGAATGAACTCTGTTTCTTTGAATGGTCTTGATTCACAAATCTAGATTCAAGAAAGCATTTTCCTGTAACAAAACTCTTCATTGTTGGGTCAATTAAAAATAGATTCAAGAGCAAATAAGGTTCCTTAGCAACTTAAACAAAGCAGGAAAAACCACAGTCATCGCTAACCACCAGGGGAAAACCAAAGCGCCTTGTCTCTTTGCTAAATTACCTTACTTTATTTTATTACCAGCTTCTTCAGCCCTGTTATATGAGAGACGTTTGCTGACATATGTAAATGATTTCAGTACGGTTGCTCTCATTCTGCTTACAAGGCACAGAGGAAGCAAGGCTGAGTTCAAGTCTTCCCGTTCGCCTTGTTCCTGGAAGACTTGAGGCATGATGGGCTTCTAGTGCAGAGTTGGACCTTATGTTCTCCCTTTTGTAAAAGCAGCACATAGAAAGACATTTCAGGTTCATTTCTAAACACTCAAAATGTGTAATTTAATGACTTTACCTGCCCTGAAAGATTAGAGGACACCCCACATCTAAAGTATTGCCAGTCGAGAGAAAATAACATTACATTTTGCTTTGTGTTTCTTCAGCACCTTCTTTAAGATGGTCATTGCTTTGATGTTTCGGTTTTAGGACACCATGAACAGCAAGCCTTTGAATAACAATACTCTGGTTTTTAAAGAAAAACTAGTGTCTACAGCAACAATTATGACAGCTTTTACTTGGAGACTGCAATGAAAGAGATCTGATACATTCTGGATAAAGAAAAATCCGTTTATTCATGATGATAAAAGTCTAGTGTCCAGAATATCTTAAAAAAAAAAAAAGTTCTTTTTTTCAAGATACGCCTGACAGACTGTAGCTGGAAGCCTATGCCCCAAACATGAGTTAAGATGCTCACCTACCTTTGGAAAATCAAAGGGATCAATTCAGACTTCCTGAATTTTAATGCAGGGCCAATTATTTTTGCTACCAACCCTTAAAACCGATCTGACAGGCAGAATTTGGATAGCAATTCCAACTCGTCTGATCCTGATTTTGCAAACAGCATCCTGAGTCATGGGCTGTGTTTAAGAAGCTGCATTCACTGTTGCCACACACTGCAGGAAAGCATCCTAATGTTTTTGTTTGTTTGTTCTGTCACTCCGGGTTAAGCAAATGCCAGCTTCCTATCAAGGTGAGAACTTAAAATTTTGTCTCCAATATGTTTATGATCTTACAGAATCTGGGGAGAATCTATTTGGCAAAACAGCTGGGAATGGCAGAGAGACCACAAAACACTGGGAAGAATCCAGCCACCGGTCTCTTTTATCACAATATATTTTAGAATCTTGGAAATATTTATCTTCTCTTCTGCTGGACAGCCAGGTTGAACCAGGCTTTGTATTTTTTTTCAGTTAGTTATGTGAATTCTATCTGGAGAAAGGAAAAAAAAGCCCTGCTAATACACAGAAGCTCTGCCATCCTATATATCACAGAGGTTTCTGTCTGTGAGAAGTAGCGTGTTTCTTGAGTTTGCTCCTAATCTTTCTTAAGAGAGAAAGATGACTGTATCACATTGCCAACAGACCAAAGCAGAACTGTGCTGCTGATACGTGTCCCTTCTTTGTGCAGCGTGCAACAGCTTTCCTCCGTTATTATATTGCATACGTAGCATCGGCAGGGTGAAATTTTGGTGAACGGAATGAACCCACTAAGCCCTGGAAATGACAGCAATGTTTTCCATCACCTGCTGGATAAAGAAAAGGTTACTTTCCTTTGGTGTCCTTCAGTAGCATTTTCTAACATTAACCATTAGAGCAAAAGGATTGACAGGAGAGAAGCAGACAGTTCATGCTTTTCTCCTAGCTTTTTGCCTGTTTTCCAGGCGATGGTTACCTTTTCATCCTCTTCTTTAGCAAAATAACTAGCTCTGTTCTGCCTGTCTGGGGCTTAGGCTCCAGCGTAATTTTTAGGTGTTCCATGAAGGCACTTACACTAAGTAGCTCATCAAATGAAAGGTTTAACAACTAGTATAACTATCACTCCAGACTTCGAAAACCAGCCTTTGTTTTTTTATCATCGTAGCAGAAAAGTATAATCTGGTATAATTATAATTATTATTATTATTATTAAACACAGCTATTAACATAAAGCTAAATTATCTTATTTTCCTGACTAACCTATGGCTTCCTTTTTCTCCAGTATTTCACCTGCCAATACATAAACACCACCGCAAACTTCACAGTCCTGTTTTAAGTGATACTTTCAATTTTTAACCCTTTCTTTTAAGGATTAAATTAATTTTTAGCCCTGTAGACTTGAAAGCTCAATAAGAGTCACAAGCCAAGCTGTACAGGGTCTGACCATCACACAATGGGGAGAGCTCAAGGAAACATCATGCTGCAAAAAGGTGCCTTTTCTCCCCCCAAATGCCTGAGCACAGTGCTGCTGCGGGTTTTAAATGGAAGACCTGAATCCCAAAAGCTGATCAGCTGCAACTGTTTTCAAGAATCTACAATTAAAACCACAATTTTCAAGGGAAATATGGAGTTGAGGGGTGGTAGAACATCTACCTCAACTTCAAACTGGATAAAGCAAGCTTCACCCTCCCTCCCACTCTGCTTTGTAATGATGCTTGCACAGTGCAGAGAACTGTTTCATAGAATTATACAATCATTTAGGTTGGAAAAGCCCTTTGGGTCAACCGTAAACCTAACACTGCCACGTCCACCACTAAACCATGCCCCTAAATGCCACCTCCTCGTGTCTTTTAAATGCCTCCAGGGATGGTCATTCAACCACATCCCTGGGCAGCCTGTTCCAGTGCTTGATAACCCTTTTGGTGAAGAAACCTTTCCTAATATCCAATCTAAATCTCCCCTGGCGCAACTTGAGGCCATTTCCTCTCATCCCAGTGCCTGTTACTTGGGAGAATAGATTGACACCCACCTCGCGACAACCTCCCCTCAGGCAGTTGTAATCCTGTGCCAGCAGCCAGTGTGCCAAAACGGCATGCGAAACGCACAGCAGCGGTCGAAGGGAGGACGAGATCACAGCCCCCCAGGTGCCCTGGTGGTTTATATCTGGGTAAGCATCCCATTCCTATCCAGTAAACAAAAAGGTGGAAGGGAGGTGCTCTTAACACAATTAGCAGGGCAAAGAGAATATTCCTCCCCCACCCCCATGTTAGATAAAGGGCAGTTTTCCCATTTCTCCCATGGCTTCTGGCATTTTGCCATGAACATTAATCCTGTCGGTGGAACATCCTCACTGCTGGTACTCTCACGTGCTGACCACCCTGTTGTTCATTTTGACTAATAAAAATGAGAGCAAGCAGCACACCGAATGTACGCAGCAATTCTATATTGCTCACAGATTCCTCCAAATTAACATCTCATCTACGGTGCAACGATCTATAATTTCACAGCTCTCCAGCAGCGAAATAAGGCACTATTTAGAACATTTTGTAAAGTTATTTCAAAATAACTTTACAAGTTATTGTAAAGTTATATCAAAATAACTGTATATTTGAAAACAGTGTTTTCAATCCCCAGGTAAGTTTTATCCATTTGCCCCAAAACCCATCCAAGTTTTCAATTTTTTTAGCTGATCCTCACCTATACAGAATTATTTTAGCTCTAGTTTGCTATTTGCAAAATGAGACCATGATGAGATCCAGCCGAGTAGATTTCCACACTGTGTCATATTTAAAGAAGAGGGGGGGAAAAACCCCATTATTTTACTTCTTCAGTTAAGCTTTTTTTCTCTTTCTCTTTGAATATCACTATTCCCAACCTCCTTCAAGAGCTCCTTCAAGAGCTGCAGGGAGAAACTCAGGTTGCACAAGCACAGGCTGTACAACTCAATTACCGAGATCTGAAGGAAACTTGCGTCCTCGGACAGCATCTCTGAGGTTTCGCCATGAACGCTGCCTGATCTAATTAGGAAACACTCAGCGGCTTTGTGGCAATTACTAAAGAAAATAATTATGACAGGACCACTGTCTTCCTTCAGATGGAAAAGCAGCAGAAAATGACAGGAAACAGAAGTCGACGGGAGTTAATAAAACAGCCTTTGGCAAGAGAGGAGAGAAACGCCAATTCCAGGAGAAGGTACAATTTTCTCTGCTCGAAAACCAGGAAAAAGTAACTCTTTGCAAGCTAAAGACCAAGAGGAAAAGTGTCAGTTTAGTCATAAATGACCCATAGACTCACCATAATAAAGCACAGCCTATGTTTGCGGAGAGCTGCCTATTATAGTTTATTATAGGAAAAGAGCCTTTAATGGGTGCCATGGTACGGTTCGTGGCTGCCCTACTGTCACACGTTTGCCCTCAAGAGATACCAAGCGACAATGCGTTAACAATCCTACACGTATTAATGTTACGAATTAATTTTCTTTCAACACAGAAACCCATTTAAATCACTGAAAATGCTTTGAAGTCCCCATAGGTGGTTACAACAGGGAAACGCTCTTAATTGCAACCCCAACCTTAATCACTGCTTGCTGCAAGAATTTAATCATGCGACTTAACCGCCCTGCCTCAGTTTACTGATGTGTATAATATTAACAAGCGGCTCTGGAGTAATCAAAATATGGCAGACACTTTACAAAACAATGAAGGCGATCAGTATGGTACTTATGCAACACAGAGGTGCGAGTCTTAATTAATGTTTATGAAGTGCCTGAAGAACTTAAGAGAGCTGGTGCCGAGGGAATACAAAGTATCATTACATTTATTTTGCAAAGAGGTATGAATATGTGATTATAATTTTATTACCCACGCAAGTTTATAAGGAAGGCTTGAGCACAAAAGAAATTAAACTTTGTGACACTTTCTCTGCAGCGCAGGTTCATCATCAGATGTATCAAATGTAAAGGGATTTAATAACTCGCTTTTAAGATCAACTATGAAATCACACCCAAATCTTCACTATCTTCAAGCAATGTGTAAGCAAAAAACTGTGTGTGATGGAAGTCTTTTAAAAGTGAGGATTGTTATGTGGATGTTACAGCGTTGCATAATCCGAGTACTTGCAGAGCATTCATTTACTGTAGCGGCTGCAATTTCCCCTGTATTTTGATTATCTTGACATTTTCTAATCATGAGAGTTATAAATTTTAAAATGATATGGCAGGCTTGATAGGCTGCAGATTCACCCCCCAAGTGAAGTTACTTTCTTTATGAAATGTTAAATTGCTTTTCTCCAAAAGGAGGATTATATTTTGGTTAGTTTTTGCTTTTTGATTCCTGCCACAGATTTCTTCTGATAATACAGTGGTCTGAGTGACAGCAGAGATTTTTCTTTTCAATATTTCTGGATAAATATTGACCGAAAATGCCAGTTCTGTCTTTCACCGTTCAGATTAATTAGTTCGGGCACAACTACAACAGGTTTTTTTTTTTAGTATAGCATCTAGTATGACTCAGAAGTTTCTAAGATGATCTTATAATTTGCACGGATTTTTTTTCCTAATCAGCTCCAGCATTTTCAGGCCTTATAGTTAGGGTCTGAAATTTGGCTGGGGAGGTACAGTTGCCTGCATGTTAAGCATGATACTCCTCCTGCTCGACCCAAATTCCTGCAAATTATAACCTTTGTAAAGTAATGTATTCTGTATTTGTAGTCAAGACTTTTTATCCAGATACCCTCTATATTCCCTTTACTGAGTAGTTCCATTTCCAGCACCACAAAATATGGAAGGTTTCCCTCCTAAGTTCCATGTGCGGCCTATTATTGCTGCAAGGGCTGTAGGTCAGAGCGGCCTGGTTCCTCAGGACTCCCCAGCTACACCAAAGCCACTCGAGAAACTTCAGATTAAGTGAGTTAAACACTCAGGAATGGTAGGGCTATGGGAAAACATGGAGATCATCTCCTGTCACTTAATTTACTGAGGGGAATAAGCCAAGAGAGGCTTTCAATAACTTTGCTAGTGAGATTTCTTGTCTCAGACCTTTGGTCAGGCCAGTACATGCTTGTCCAAACCTTCTCTCCTAGCAGATACACTTTTTATTAATAATCAAAAGTCAGAAGGAGCAGCGCTATTCCTAACTCACCGTCCAGCAGCACCACATTCAATGCTGTTACTTCCATAAACAACACAAGGGATACATTTTTCAACCCAGCTTTCCCTAATTCTGAAAGTTCAACATGCAAGTTTGATGGTCTTTTGACTATTGTGTCCTTTTTTAAACTGAAAAAATAATATTTTCCAGAATAACTCAAGCAATGAGCTCACGAGATCCATCGAACCCAAGGCAAGAACTGACACTAACACTTCCCATTTTACAAAGGACATGTACGAACACTTTCCAGCTATTATATCTCATCTCTAATAGCTGTGAACCAACGTAAGAGGCAACTCTACAAATTCTTTGCTTTCAGACAGATTTATGGCACAACTGCAAGCAATTAATTAGCATGACCAGACTACATATCTCCTAGCCTTCATTCCTTTCAGAAATTATTTGACTAATAGTTATGGTCTGTCACATTGTTTCAGTTACGAATTTTAACTTTTATTTTAACTTTTGAAAAGAAGAAGCTTTTGAAAAGAAAAAACATCACGCCTCACTTCTTTACAGGTACCATTCAAAATAATTTCTTTATTTTTTTTCTTAATTATTTCATTGCTTAATACGCAGACATAAAGGTTGAAAAAAGAAAACATTACCACATGTCCTGGCAAAGAAACATCCTGATGTGGGATTGCAGTCCTCTGTCCTGGATCCACAATTCACGCATTGGACAATTGCGTATAGGACTTCTCTGTTTTGACAGATACAATCTAACAATGAAAACATATTCCAAAGCAGAGGGATTTGTAGCTTTTCAAATTATAAATGAGTTTCAGCTTTGACTCCCTTAATGTCACAGGGAGGAATGTGACCACTATTAGCCCTAGTAACATAACATTAACTTGGATTTGAAGCTCATTTTAACTCTCAGAAGGCTGTATTTGTGTACACTGAAGTCTTATTCTCTCTGCTAAAATGGCAAATAAAGAAGGTGCAGACATGAGGCGGATAACCAGGACTGAGGTCTTCAACCATTATTCAGAGGACGACACACTGCAAATCTGCACGGAATGCCAACCGATAGCTTAAGCTAAGATTACCACATGATTACAATGCCAAGAGTCATGCAGGTCCTTTCAGCAAACACATCTGAAATATTCTTCCTTAGTAATCTTTTTCAAGAGATCCCGGGTTTAGTGAGGCTGACCTACAACTCCTCCAGAAAGTCAATGTACTGATAAGCATGTCACTTCCACCCATCCATATATTTCCCTAAGGATCTCCTCAAAAAACGAGGTCACAGTGCAGAGTCTTCCGTGTCCACCTGCATACATTTACAATGACCAAGCTTTTTGTTTAGACACACACAGAGTTCTTCTCAAAATGCAGCTATCTCAGGAAGCAAACAGCAAGGCAGAAAAGAAAAACAGATTGTCAGTGCTCTCTCGGCAGCAGAGCTGCTCTGAATGAATTCCCTAAAATACTTAACCCACAGATAAAAGCTCTGATGGCAACATCATTACCCAAGACCTTCAGAGAGACCAATGTGTGATGACCAAATGCTTAGAAACCCAAGGAGCTCAAAGTTAGATTGCCTTTGAAGTAATCAGATCACATCACTCTGTACTGTAATACAAATACAATGCCTGGGAGAAATAAAAGAAAAGGACTATTTTTCATTATTCTTTGGTAGATGCTATAGTGGCCTAGTAACAGAACCATATATACCCTTAAACTAACAGGAAAGCTTATGGTGCTGAAGCCTCTCAAAGCCACTGCAGCTCCACATGTTTTATAGCATAGCAGAAATAACCTCCTCATTTTAAGTTCTGTAAGAAGGGGAAGGTGGTTTAGAAATACATTCATTTATGTACTCATTTCTATCCTTGGCAATTTAAAAAGCTCTACGCTAAGGAAGGAGGATGGTGGGTAACAGAAGATATATCCTCTTCATATGAACAACCAGCAACATAAAGCATAAGAATGTGCTTTGGGCACCAGCTCTAGTTTACTTGGATTCTTAGGTATCAATATTACAGCCATAACGCTTCATGCTGACTTTAGATACACATGGATGTGTCTTCTCCTAAATTTTACAAGAAGCCTTCAAGGTACTTTGCTGTGTAAGAGCAGCAAGGATATATACCTTTCATAGCTTGTTTCTCCAGTCAGACCGAAAAAGCTTTACAAATGAAAGAAGTATCGTTAGCCCGACTTAACAGTGAGAAACAGGCATTTTGCAGCATTTCACAGAGAGGTGAAACAATTGGGTCACAATTATACTCTACGCCAGATATATAGGTGGGAATAGGACGCCTGAACCCCTCAGCCCTGTCCAATGTGATGCAACCTCTAGCAACAAAGTAGTTTCCAACATACGTAAGTAATTGTTTCCAAACTTCACGAAAGCAAAAGAACAACTTTACTTGCAGCTGGGCAAAACAATTTTATTTTGGTTTTTTTGGTTTGTTTGTTTGTTTTTTCAGGAGAATGTCACCTTTTGAGGTTTGTTTTCATTTCATTCATAGTATATTCCCTTTCAGCAGCACAACCAACAGACTCATCACGCCTTTGAAGTTGCTTTCTTTTTCCCACAAGCATTAGCTACATGGACTATTCTCCCTTTCAATAGGGAAGGGTGAATTGTAGTAGACCTGTTTGGCATAGGTTTAGGATATTATTTGCTATGCTTCTGTAAATAGCTGCAGTTCCATAGCGTATCTATTTTTATGGCTGACTTTCAAAGCAACATAGTAATAAATAAATAAATAAACACATGGATTTTCTAGGAATCTACAAAGTAGAGACAAGGAAGTATAGCCCTGCACAAAGCAGACTCCATGAAATGGGGCTGACAGGAAGAAAAAGAGAAAGAGATGAAATCTTGATGTCAAGGTGAAGGAACAGAGAGGGCGCAAGAGCGGAGACCCTGAAATTATCTTGCAAATGAAGGCCAAAAAGGCAGTACACAGGCTCAAGGGAAAAAGAAAGTGATCTGTCACTGACAGACTTAGTAGTGGAAGAATGCAAGATAAGCAAGAAAAAAGGAGACCTTGCCGGTCTTTGCATCAGCATTGGCTAGGTCTCGCAATTGGAGAAACAAGAGGTAGGAGAGAGGCTGTAGGGATGAGTCACCATTTACACATAAGCAATTTGCACTACGTGCAAGGAGAGGGCACAGACTAGGCATGCCATTCAGTGAACAGCTGTAGTTTTGCTGCAAACTGGCAGAATGCTAATGGCACCCGCCAAAACTGCAATACACAATTTCACATCATTTCATTGCTCATGATCCTGGGCCCCAGAGGCAGAGCATGGGAATGGACCTCCTCCTCTGGCATAGCAGAAGAGAACTGACCCTATTTATCCGTAAGGCAGCTCTGAAGCACTTGGCAACCACTATTTTTATCACAGCTGCTCTGGCCAAGTCTTTGGCCATCTAATCTACCACCCAACATGCTTCTGACTGCAGGTAAGTTGGATGAATATCTGGATCTAAAGAGACTTTGTTTCCAGGGCTGTCTTCAGTCCAAAACATGCCTTTCTTCAGTTAACTAAGTTTACCATGTGACACTGACTTTCCCTTTGTTACCATTTCTGATTTAACCAAACAGCTTCTTTTCCCAGGTTCCTTGAATGGTCTCTAAACCTTTCCTGTAGGTGCTAAACTTACCTGTCCTAAACTATGTTTAATTGCATATAATGTATGAATTACTGGAATTGAGCACTTAGCATGTGACCTATACTGAATATCATTTAATACTGAAATACACAAATTTATTATCCATTTTATGCTGTTCTTTTCAGAAGAGATGTTCAAGAAGTCTTCAAAGTATCGCTTTAAAAGTAACACCAGCTATTCACTGACTATGAGCCTGTGAAATCTTTCCCTTTGTCCAGCTTGAGCTGAAATCCAGACATTTACCATCAAGCATCTGCCTGGTCATTCCCTTTTGTCTTTCTTTCCTCCACTCTGCAAAGATATCGTATCACTTCAGCCCTACCAACTATACCAAAATCCTGTGGCCTATTCTGTCTTTGGAAGATTTCCAATTCTTTCAGAAAGCAGATTGCAGTGTACCACTAATTGCAGTTAAAAAGAGTAGATGGCTCAAGTAGCTGTTATTTATTCATTTGACAGTCTTAAACATACACCTGGAATACCTACAGAGTTTCAACAAAGCTTCAGTGAAGTCTAAACCTGTACTTAGTTTTTTATCCCTGTAATTTGCAGGTCAGCCTTGTGGTTTCTTTTATTGCCAATAATTAAGCAATTCAAGGTAGATTATTTCACTCATGAAAATTTACATTGCTCTAAGAAAATATGCTCTGGGAAAGCTGGGCTGCAAACCGTTCCCACTCGTGTCTTTAAGTGAACTCCAAGCACATCCCCAGAAATCAGGTATCTTCTTCCTCACTGCTGTGTGCTGCTTCACTGATGTAAAGGAAAGCAAGAAATGTGGTTTCTTGCAGAGTTGCAGAATCATTGAGGCTGGCAGGGACCTCTGAGGATCACCTAGTCCAACCTCTGCTCAAAGCAGAGTGGGCTAGAGCGGGTTTCCTGGCGCCACGTGCAGCCAGGTTTGAATAGCTGCAAGGATGGAGAGTCCACAGCCTCTCTGGGCAGCCAGCGCCAGTGTTCAGTCTCCCTCATTGTACAGAAGTTTTCTTATGTGTAAATGGCATTTCCTGAATTTCAGTTTGTGCTCGTTGCCTCTTGTTCTTTCACTGAATACCACTGAGAAGCCTGGCTCTGTCTCTACATCCTCCCATCAGATATTTATCCACATGGATAAAATCCCCCTGAGCCTTCTCTTCTCCAGGGTGGCTTCCTCCAGTTGTCTGAAGAAGGCCGAGTCTTATTCTTCCTGATCTGGTGGTCTGTAGCAAACACCCACCATGGCACCACCTGCATTGGTCTGACCTGTGAGCATGATCATCAGCACCCAGCTGGCTCATCAGCAGCTCCAAAGCAGGGCTCCATGCACTCCCCCTGCACTCTCACATAAAGTAACTCCACTGAGGGTCATCACTGCCCTCCCCTGCCATTCCTATAATGTTTTTGCCCCACTTGGTCAAGGGGATCCTGTCCCTTTGTAGCCATCTTTAATCCCCAAAGAAGGTCCTATAGTCATAAAAGCCAGATCCTTGTTGACACCATCTGTGCAAGTAGTTGCTGACCTACAGGATCCATCCACTCCTTCTCTAGCCCTCCCCCTCAAGGAGAAAACCATCCGAGCCACATGTCCTCAACCATGAAGCCATATTTGATATGCTCCAGGTTACCTTGGCTGTATCATCAGTGCTCACGTGGAAGAGGATAATAGTCCAAGGGCTGGACAGGCCTAAGCAGTCTGTCTACAATATCCCAGGCCTGAGCTCCTGGTAAGCAGGAAACCTCCCTAGAGAGCAGGACACTTTGACAGGCTCAGCTAGCTCAGACGCTTCACTAGACAGAGCTCCCAGCACCCTCACCTGCACCCAGGGAACTGAAGCTATTCTGTAATTGCAGGTCTGCAGGTGGAGCAGGAACCTTCCTCCTGAGGCCAGAAGTCACAAGCCTCCTGCCACCATGGAAGTCTTCATTTCCCAACCTGATAAGCACAGACTGTCAGCACAGCCTTCAGTGCAGTTGTGGGTTCAGGCTTTTGTATCTTCAGCGTCTTGAAGAAGAACCAGTTGATCTCTTTCTGGACCACTTCTGCACCAACTGCTGCATCTGGGAGCTGTGGTTTAAGGCCAGCAGCTGAACAGGCTTCTCCACAGCACCTGCTGAAAGGGTGCTTGATCCTCCCTAACTAGGAGTCAGGTGGAAAAAAACAAGCTCAAAGCACCTTCTGAGCATGAATAGCTGGCACAGCTCATTAAAAGCTGCTACAGCCTGCTGGAAGATAGGCTTCCTATAGCTATCCTTTCCCAACTGCAGCCAGCACTCTAACATACTTGTTTGTAGTATGTGTCTTGGGATGCATTAAAAGGAGTGTGGCCAGCAGGGCAAGGGAGGTTATCTTCCCCCTCTACTCTGCCCTGGTGAGACCACATTTGGAGTACAGTGTCCAGTTTTGGACCCCCCAGTTTAAGGAGGATGTGGAACTGCTTGAGCAAGTCCAGCAGAGAGCTACCAAGATGATCAGGGGACTGGAGCATCTCCCTTATGAGGAAAGGCTGAGAGACTTGGGTTTGTTCAGCCTGGAGAAGACTGAGGGGGGTCTCATCAACGCTTATAAATATGTAAAGGGTGGGTGTCAGGGCGATGGGACTGGGCTCTTTTCAATAGTGCCCAACGACAGGCCAAGGGTCAGCGGGCACAAGCTGGAACACAGGAAGTTCCACCTAAACATGAGAAACAACCCCTTCCCTGTGCAGGTACCAGAGCAGGGGCACAGGCTGCCCAGGGAGGCTGTGGAGTCCCTTCCCTGGAGACATTCACACCCCGCCTGGATGCGTTCCTGTGCCCCCTGCTCTGGGTGTGCCTGCTCAAGCAAGGGGTTGGACAAGCTGATCTCCAGAGGTCCCTTCCAACCCCTATGATTCTGTGATACTTGAAGAGCTCCAAGTCCTCTGACAGCCCCAAAAGTTCACAGGAGATCTCAGAGGACTGCACAGAAACTGCTCGTCTGTTGGCTTCCTCTTTTAGCTGTGCTCACCTCATGAGTTTACTACAGTCCCGATGAATGCTGCGAACCACAGCAGCTTGTGTTCGAAGCACTATTTTTTTGTGGAAGTACAGAGAGAGTACAGCTTTATGGATAACCAATAGACAAGCCACCACATGGAACTTCTTAGGTTGCAATGAGATAGAGTTGCTAAATCCTAGCCCACCACTGGCCAAAAAAAATGTAAATTGACATTTAATAGGAAATACTGCAAATCTCTAAATTTCATTTACATTATCCAGTTTTCTTGATGCCTTGATTTTCCTGTGTAACCAACAGCTGTTACAATTCTTCATGCAAAAATAAGATGGAAATATTTTAATGATTTTTTGAAAGGCAATGGGAGAAACAGCAAAACAATAATAAGTTTGCAGTTTTGGAATTATTTAAAACCCAGCTCTGAAATGCAAACTCGCAAACATTAAGGGAACACTACAGTAGCTCAATGAGGCATTACACAAACTCTGCAAATGAGGTACTGATTTGAAACTGCACTAGAGAGGAGAGTATCTGAACTTCTCATGAAATACAAAATGCTGGCAGATAGGTGACTGATTTCTGTTCTTTAATGCTGACTTAAGGTAAGATACTTTATCATTTGTTTGGAAAGAAAGCATTAGTTCTTGTAGCAATAGCTGTTATTACTCAAGTACTATAGGAAAAAGTAGACATCAATACATTGCAGAGCTGCATTTATCCATTTTTGCAGGAAGTGCAGAAACATCTAATTCTCATCCCTCTGTCTTCCCATTTCTAAAAGAAAAAGTAATTCTGAAGGCATCGGTTGCCTACGACTTCTTTTTCTTGTGATTGATTGACTCAACATCAGCTTGTTTTGTGAAGAGGAGGCTAAGGGGGGCATCTAATCTCAGCCTACCACTACTCCAAGGAGAGTTGTAAAGATGATGGAGACAAATGCTTCTCCATCATGGGCAAATGGCCCCAAGTTGGAGGTTCAGACTGGACATCAGGAAAAGATTCTTCACTTGCAGAGCAGTGCGGTGCTGGAAATGGTCATCCGGGGCAGCTGTCAAATCTCCAGCCTTAGAGGTATTTGAGACTCAGCCCAGGCAAAGCTGACATGATGCAGTTTGGTGCTTTGAGCAGGAGGCTGGACTGGAGACCTCCAGCAGCCCCTTTCAAGGGACATTTCTACCTTCTGTGATAAGGGCTTGGTGGTGCCTGCAAAGGTTTTTGCCCAGACTCCAGTCTGCCTGTTAGTGCCCTTCCCTCACCTAAAGTCTCTCTACCCTCCCCCAGATTTCACAGATTTGCAGGGATTTCATTGTCACTGAGCTCTCTACCTCTTTATCAAATTGCAAAAAACAATTGGTGAACAAATTCAAAAGACATTGAGGGAGATAGAAGGAGAAAAGAGAGACAGAAAGACAGAGGTGCAAACGCGCTCACTCTCACTTTCCAGAGAGGACTGATCACACAGTATTATTTTTCGTTTTGCTCCCACAAAGTTATGCCACAGGGCAGATCGCCACAGGCCAGTGCATGTGGGAATTCTTGTCCTTTTCAGTAAGCCCTTAACACAGAGGTATGAAGGCACAAAACCACCATTCATCTTCCCAACACATATATGGTCCTGCTCTCCAGCACGCTCCTTCTCCTGAGGCACAAGGTGCCAACTCTGCCAGACATAACCCCGGACGAGGCAGACAACTGCTCTGACCTGGTATTGTAATTCCTATGTTCTGGCTCCCATGTAACATTTATGTCCATGACCCGATTTGCAAATCCAGCTGAGGATATAGGCCAGGACAGAGCAGATGGAACAGCGTGTTATGACCTCTGAGTGGTATTTCTCCTAATGTATTGACTGAGTTGAGAAAGCACATCACAATGTCAAGCTCTCCAAAATGCTAAAGCAGAAAACAAAGTTAGCATATAAAACTGCTGAGTGAAAGATGTTCCCGTGCATCACAAAAACCAGCATTGTCAGGCAGTGAGTTCAGTGGGAAACATCTAGCTGCCCATGTTGGGAAGTTGTTGAGGAGAAATCTGGAAGTCTTACTTAATACTTCGCATACTTAATTGTTCTTTTCCACACTTAATGATAAACACAATGTGCCCCCCCACAGTGCATGAACTGATGTCTGAAATACCAGCCATCACATCTGCTGGGTTGAGAAAATATAATTTTGGCTTGCTTGGAAGCGATTAGCTGCCCATTTTACACTCCCAGACAGGGATGCTGGCCCAGTGGGCAAGGAAAAGACGACATACAGGACTCCAGTGAGACTTTTGAGCTCCGACTCCATCTATCATAAAATGTGTTTTATTTACCACTGCCTTTCAACAAAATCTCCCCAAACCTTCCATGTAAAATCAATACCAAAAGCCCTTAGGGTTTCTTGACAGCAACCTTTATCTTGATAACAACCCAAAATGAGAAAGAACTTTTTGATCTTTCTTTGTTTTGCTATTTGACAAGGTTGGCTTTTTTTTTTTTTTCTGCCTGGAAAGTGAGAGCAGCAGCACTGTGAATGCCATTCATATAATTTGGGTTTTTTTGATAGAAGTTCAGCACTATTTCTTAATGACGGTCAAGGCTTGGATACACCCATCCACCTGCAGGCTCATTCCAGAGGCAGATATCTACTGCCACAGCTCTCACCTGCAGCTGAGCATGTCCGGAGCTTTCCGATCCACCTTACTCCTTCCATTTACAGTGGGGAGAACCAGAAGGACTCTCAGCATGTTACATCATTTAAAACCAGGCAGATCTTTCATACCTATCTTAAGCAATGTGAGATCGAGAGACTGGCAGCATTCATTTCCTTGACCTCAGGGGCCCCACTCCAGGCAAAAAAAATATCTGAAAAGGTTTCCCCTGGGTTTGGCATAAGCTCAGGGACTAGCTCACATGTAGCCACCCAACATCGGGCCAAGCGAATATCACCCTAAACGTTGCTTAGTTCTTGGGCAGAGTAATCATGTCCTCCCTGACAGATAACAACAGTACTTTGCTCATATTCTTTAAGACTCAGAGTATTAGTCAGCCAAAACCCACTGAGCCATTAGAAAAGCCACCCACTGACTTCCAAATTTTATTTTTTTTTTTAAATCAGGAGGCTAAAAATCATCTTTGTCAGAGCTAGGCAAGAGAATTGCATAATACAGGTTTTCTATAATTTTCTTAGCTTCTTCTACACTTCTGAGCTGAAGCAGCCTCATTTCAACCCTTTATTCTTTGTCTCCTCTCTGATTTGCACAAGGTTTTATTTGCCCATAAAATTCATTAGGCATTATTGTACACAGCTCTAAGCACAACATACCAGATAAAGAAGGGGGAGGGGGGGAACCAAACCAAGGAAGAATGAGCATAATGGACCCACATGGGACAACTAAAATCTCTCTGTAATTATTATTAGCGCTAAAGTTTTATAGTGTGGCAATGAGTTAAAACCAAACTACAGCTACAAAAAGAAAAACAATGCAAAAGCACCTCGGTAACAACCAACCATATTAAAAAGATAAAGAGCAACAGCGAATACATGACTCCTGATAAATATGTTTGCCGGAATCACCGTATCAGCTGAACAAAATCCTACTTGCAATTACGTGGCCCTTTTTGCTACAGGCTGCAGTGTTGCCATTTCATTGCACTTCTTCTGTTTTAAGGTTCCTCCCTGAATACCTCGAATTTTCCCTTTGTGTATGACTTTAAATCCTTGCCCGAAAGATGCAGGGGCACTGGAGAAACCACCATTATTTCCTATTTTCTCCTTATATTTTTTCCCCCTAAATTTTACCTTAAAGTAAAGCAGATTTTCACATTCTTCCATAGTTATTAAATTAGGAAATCAGAGCCAAGCAATATGCATACTTTCATCCTTTTGGGTCCCCAGCTGTTTCAACAGCCTTCTTTAGTTAAACAGTACAAGAACTCTCTTCCATTCCTCAATTCAGGGCTGTATTCAGAATAATCTGCTCCCAGTAGCTAATTTAGGTATCATGACTGCTTTTCTGCAATGACAGTGCAGACAGCAGGGTCTGGCAGCACTGGATTGTAGGTGGCCTGAATCACTGATCACTTTCTCAAATTCAGATGCTAAAGATAGGCTTCTGTAGAAAAACAGTCTGAATATGGCCCCGCATCTCTGCCAATTTTTCTCCTATGATTTGTGTTTGCCCAGCTCTGAACCTCTCAAAATCTCATCAAAGATGCTGCAAGAAATGCTCAGCACTGAAGCGCCTCTTTCCTGGAACCCGTACCATAGCCATGTCTCTGCTTCACGATTTCTATCCCTCTTTATTAGTACTTCTCCTAATTTGCATTATGTAATCCCTATTTGGATATCATTTCTAGATCCTGTTTATATTCTACTTAATACAATTTACAGACTACTGCTTAGAATAGGCAGGTGTTGCACTAAGTATTACTGACCATCTAATCCAAGTGCCCTCCAACACGACAGATATGCTCTCTCATTCAAGCCATGTTCTCGACTTGCCTAAGACCCTTTTTTTCTTGTAGCATCTCTTCAAACTTTCCTGTTTGAGACGAGTTCAGTATTAATTCATCTGCTTTCTATTTACCAGGCTTCGCTGCAGTCAAAGCAAACGTCGTCACCTGACTGACGTGAAGTTTGGTCTGAAATACAAACGGCTGTGAGAATTTTAGCGCTTGATACCGCCAGCCTCTATTTTAAGAAGTAATCCTTATTTATACAAAGGGTCACCTTTGAATGAGCAGCAGCAATGCTGATAAGAATCTGCAGGACTGAACCTTATAAATGTAATTTTTTGCAGGTTATTTAGAGAGAACGAAACAAGCAGACGATCAGATTTAGACATCTGTTTTAAAGGCAACTCTGCAAATTGTCTGGAGACCAAAATAGATTATTAGCAGGAAATGGAGTTTTCTTAATATTGAATCTGATCCTGCCCTACCGAAAATCAGTGGAATTTTGTCCCAGACTTTCATGGGAGAGAGACTTAACAAACTTACCCTCCCAAAGACCTGACAGTGTATATGAAAGCAGAGCTACAGCAACTGTCAGGGAAAAAGCTCAATTTGGATAAACCTTAAATTTCAATATACAAGCGTTCACACTGGAGAAAGAAAGAGAAACATGAGGAGATACGAATGTCAGATTCGCGTGGCATTGCTGAATGCATCAGTGGAAACATTCAGCTTTCTGCATGGTCCACAAAGTATGAAAACTAAGGGAAAGCAAAGAAAATCCAAAATATTTAGGTCCATAAAAGTAAGGTTCCATGCAGAAATGTTCACATGGAAAGATGGTGCTTCTCTAAGCGATGCTATTTTCATTTTAGTGTCTTCAAATAAAAATATCAGAATATTTTACCAATGTCAGCTAACACTCAGAATGATTCTGGGACACATATCCTTATGACACCCATTTTTACAGACTACAATGACACAGAGTTTGACTCATTAAAGGCCAGAAAATGAGTCAGCAAAGAAAAAACCCCAAAGCCCCAATCATCCGTCGTCTGCGATAACCACCGGAT
The DNA here is from genome assembly GCF_949628215.1 of Phalacrocorax aristotelis. Classification (NCBI taxonomy): domain Eukaryota; kingdom Metazoa; phylum Chordata; class Aves; order Suliformes; family Phalacrocoracidae; genus Phalacrocorax; species Phalacrocorax aristotelis. Next base: position 163,100,835 of record NC_134277.1, read on the forward strand.
AACCTCTCTCTCCTCCATCATTAGTCAGCCTTGGGAATAAAGTCACTTATCCGAAACATAAAACTATTCCATACTTGATGTTTGCCTTTTTTGTATGTTTGTTTTTCACTATGATTGCCTCCTAACATTTCCCAGCCTCGCACACAGACTGATGCACTTAATTTTGACAGACACAAAATCCCTCTTAAATCTGCTGCAGTGTTTATACTGGGATGTATAAAAATGACTTTGTGAAACAGAGTCTCAAAATAGAAAACGAGATTAAAAATATTTTGCACATTTAGACTTCTCTGGGCTATGAGAGAAAGAGAAGAATAATACAAACCTTATTCTATTTCTCATGATTGCCTAAAGGGACCCCCTCCAGCAGAACTATTATCTTTAATCTTATGTTCCCTTTTCAGCATGTATTTTATTTTCTTCTCTCTGCTAACAATACCCTGGCCTCTTAATAGCTTGAGTTTGCCTCCTAAAAAGATATTCTAGATAAGACTTCTCAGTATTAGATTTGCAAAGGTTTAGAAACAGCTTGGGTTCTCTCTGTGCTAACAAACACTTAATGGTAAATGCCTTCTCAAAGAGAGTATTGCAGCAATGATTTGGTCAGTGTATGAGCCAGTTTCCTTAACAAGCATGAACCTCCCTGGCCTGCCAGTATTACCACAAAATAGAATAATTTTCCTAAATGGTTTCATTAAAGGGACATTGTGAGACTGAATAGGAGGTATTGAATGAAAATGGACACAGTGAATTTTTAGTTATGCCAAACCAGCCTGTGGCATCAGTCGCAAAGGTTTCACTGCAAAAAATGCCTCTATCTCTTTATTCGGAGACGAACACATTTGCAATGATTCTGAAGGATTCGCTGCCACAGCCACTGTGGCTATACAGCACTCATCAGCCATGATCGAGCCAATTTATCAGAAGAACCCAGGAAGAGTTATTGTCTGACAATGCCAAGACTTACATTCACCGTGGAAAATCATAGTCACCCTTTGCTTCAAACAATTCCAGTTGAATTGCCTCCTCAACTTATTCATCCCATACAAAGCCATGCTAGGAATATCAAGAAGGAAGAGCAAGCCGCACAGAGCAAGCGCAGCCTCTCCTTGAAGGGGCATCACACCGAGCAGCTTGGAAGGCAACAACAAATTCCGCATCTTAACAAAAACCAGGAAGAAATGGGCCAGGAGGACATCGTGTGAGACAGCTGTCGCTGTTTTTAATGTACAGTGATGCTGGAGCACAGACTGAGTCCCCCATCCTTTTGTATTTTTCAGCTTTCTCTAGAAGATGGGAGGGTAGGGTCTCCTGCGGGAACTCCACCTACACAATAATTTAACATGGGCCATGGGCACTAGGATTTTTCTTGCTTCTTTTTCTGCCTGAAGCCCATGTTTAAATATCTGGAAGACTGAAAAATCACACAATCACACAGAATCCCAGGTTGGAAGGGACCTCAGGGATCATCCAGTCCAACCTTTCTAGGAAGAGCAGAGTCTAAACAAGATGGCCCAGCACCCTGTCCAGCTGAGTCTTAAAGGTGTCGAATGTGGCCGAGTCAACCACTTCCCTGGGGAGATTATTCCAATGGTGACTGTTCTCACTGTGAAAAATTCCCCTCTCATGTCCAAAATGTATCCCTAATATCTTCAGGCTGGTAATAATGTAGTTGAGTGACACTTAGCGACCTGTGACAAAAAGAGTTGATGATCTGTCCTTAACTTCTAATGAATCTATATGTGCATTTCCACACAGGAGAGTTCTTTACTCAGGTACCATATCATTCTTCCTCAGACCTACCCCATAAAATAAGTACTATTACAATGTCTTCTACATATAAAGCATGATGCAGTACTAATATAATCATTCCCATCAATAAGATTCATCTCCTCAACGTGCAGCCATGTAAAAGCAAGATCCTCTCTAAGTTCATGGAGATAAATATGCTTCCAAAGGTGTCTCTGTTCCACCTATCTCAGGCAGTTCTTGTAGGATGGGAAGAATTACGCTGGGACTACTCATCTCACTCTGCTCGCAGTGGACAGAGTCTGGACTTTCAGGCAATTCAGATTAGGGGAGATAAACATCACCTATAGTGTACAAGAGAATTAATTATGCACAAACTCCTACAGTCACAACTTTACAGTAATTCAGTGAGATGCCTTTTTATTATAACCAATATTGTGAAGGCACATTTCTAATGCCAAATCCATTTTCAGATAGCATGGGCATAAAAACAGTTGAGAAACCTGTAGGTGTTGCAAGTGTAGGTGGGGTTTCTGTAACTCATCTTGTTTCACATCCACGTAAAGATAAATATCGAGGCACGGCAATACTACTGGAAGTTGTTTATCTTGCTGCTGATTTATGGCTTATTGGTCATTAAGATAAATCAGTGACATGAGGTTAGACTTCTGTATAAGTAGCAAGTAATGCAAAAATATAATAAAAGCAAGCAAATATAAACTTTCACTGGTGTAAGGAAAATGAATAGTTTAGCAAATGCATGAGGTTATACACAAGCTCCTTAAAAAAAAAGCAGACAGATGGACAGACAGACAGGAAGGAAGGAGAAGAAAGGAAGGATGGAAGGAAAGGAAGGACGGAAGGAAAGGAAGGAAAGGAAGGAAAGGAAGGATGGA